>NC_043970.1:44270810-44275810 GCF_902148855.1 Sphaeramia orbicularis | reverse complement strand
GTTCTGGGCTCTGCAGGGCAGTATGCTGTCCTGGTGTTACCTGCAGCTCAAAGGCGTGGCCTCCACCTCCACCACCATGGACCTGGCCAGAGACATCCTCCTCAAATGTAAGATCACACACATCCAGCCTTTACTGAGGGTATAGTCTAGTAGTTAGTACCGCCAAAGGTTCCAATTCGGTCCGAGGGATGAATTCCTCTCCAAGTGTTCTGTTTCATTTTATCTTAAATCTGTTTAATGTTATCTGAAATCTGTTTAATTTTAGCTTAAATTTGTATAATTCTAATTTGTTTAATGTGAAAAAGCTAAAATTATATTAACAAAATGTTTAAAATTGCGCACTATCCTGTCAGAATACAATAGAATAGAATAGAATAGAACTTATTAGCACTCCTCCAGTGCAGCAGCATCAAAGTCCCAATATTGCAACAATCAACATTGCTGAATGAAACAAACAGCTTTTCTTGATATTAAAATTGAATATTATTTGAAATGAAAGGGAAAAAAAAAACCTCCAGTTCCTAAATCATTTATAAAAAATAAAAATAAGAAGATAAGAATAGAAGGAATATAAAATTACAAAAACTAAAAATAAAATAAAGTAAGAAAATGGAATATCAAATTTTACAAAAGGTAAAATAAGAACAGAACTAAAAGTAAAATAAAAATAGGCATAAAATATGAAGAGACACAATATTAACAATATATAACAGTATGTATGTCTATGAACTCAAGTCTATAAAATATCTATTAAAAATAGTGCATTTATTTTTGGATAAATATTGAATAAATATCGTACTGTTATTGCAAGAACAGAGATTATTGCATGATTTATTGCACGTAATTAACATTATACAGGGTTTTTGCACATTATTGAAATGATTCCATGAGGTTTGAATAAGATGAACAAATATGAACAACCTGAAATGTAAAAAATGAAAAAAAAATAAGTGCAATTTTAACAGTATAATTAATGCCTCTTTACTAAATGTTTTCTGGATTTGTTGATCCACTGTCTTAAAAATAAAATGAGACATAATATTGTTGAAATTGCATTTTTTTTAAAAGATATTTCAGATTATTCCTTTTTTATAATATAATATTAACCTTTGAGACTAAAACAAAGACAAACATTTGGATTATTGTTTAGGTTCTTATTTTACTGGTCTGTGACTCCTGTAGTAAAATGAGTTGGACATCCCTGGTTTAGTCTAAAGGCTGTAGAATGAGTGTCCAGGTGGACAAACATGGACTGTCCTCCTGATAAACTGTCTGTGCAGATGTGGACCAGTTCCTGGCCCGGGTCCAGGCCGTCCTGGGTTCTCTTCTGGACCGGTACACCGGCGCTGAGATCACAGACAAACTGGGCAGCTCCATCCTGGCCACCGTCTTCAGACAATTGGTGAGACACATGTCCTCTGTGAGACGCAGACGTCCAGGTGCAGAATGGACCTGAGCAGGTTCTAAAGTGGGCCTGAGCAGGTTCTAAAGTGGACCTGAGCAGGTTCTAAGGTGGACCTGAGCAGGTTGTAAAGTGGACCTGAGCAGGTTCTAAGGTCCTGTGTGTCCCTGACAGATGGTGTTCCTCCTGGAGCTTTGTTCCTTGGACATCCCCCACAGCATCCTCCTCAACAGCTTCTCCTCATTGGTGGAGCTCCTCAGAAGTCTGTCTACTGACACCGGGGACATCTTCTCTAAGGTCAGTACAGTCTGTCTGATGGACGGACGGACGGATGGACGGGAGGGAGGGAGGGAGGGAGGGAGGGAGGGAGAGAGGACGGGGGCGGGGTTGTCCTCCTGTTGAACCAAGTGTCACTGCAGACCAGACCTGGGTTGGGGACGGATCAGAGCAAATCTGATCTGACCAGGGGTCAAATAGAACACCTCAATGACAATACAGTAGAATACAGTACAGTACAATAGAATACAATAGAGTACAATAGAGGACAGTACAATAGAGTATAATACAATACAATAGAATACAATGCAATACAATTGAGTACAGTACAATAGCATGCAATAGAGTACAATACAAGAGAGTACAATAGAGTACAATACAATAGAGTATGATACAATAGAGTACAATAGAGTACAGTACAATAGAGCACAACAGAGTACAGTACAATAGAGTACAATAGAGTGCAGTACAATACAATAGAATACGGTACAATAGAGTACGGTACAATAGAGTACAGTAGAGTACATTAGAGTACAATACAACAGAGTACAATAGACTACAGTACAGTACAATAGAATACAGTAGAGTACATTAGAGTACAATACAAGACAATAGAATACAATAGACTACAGTACAACAGGGCACAGTAGAATAGAATAAACTTTAATGTCATTGTGTCCTCAATGAAATTATGAGCTCTACTTCAGTCAATGCAACAATCTTAATAAAAACAAAACAAAACACTACTTCAGAAAATAAATATAGAGGGAATATAACATTACATAAACCAAAAATAAGGTAAGTAAAAAAGAATATAAAATTTATCAAAAAGTAAAATAAGAATAGAACTAAAGTAGAATCAAATAAAAATTGACACAATCATAATAATAATATTAATAGTATGTAACTGAAATTTCCCCACAGGGGGATAAAGTCAGATCTTATTTTGTCCTAGAATTTGTCAATCATTTTATATAGATTTTACTGTTTTTTACTGATATTTTTCATCATTTTAGAGTTTTTTTTAAATTTTTGCACAAAATTTTTCAATTGTTTTTTGCAGATTGTTTTATTTTGTACAACTTTCTCAATCATTTTTTTTTAAAGATTTTTTAAATTTTGTGCTTAAATGTTTCATTCCTTCTTTTAGAGATTTTTATATTTGTTCTAAATTTTTTTCAATCATTTTCGACAGATGTTTTTTTTTAAATTTTGCACAAAAAATTTCAATCGTTTGTCACAGATTTTTTCATTTTGTACAAAAAAAAATGTCATTCATTTTTTTCAAATTTTTTTTCTGTTTGTACAAAATGTTTTCGGTATTTTAAAAAAAAATTTCTTACAATTTTTTTTATTTTGTACAAAAACATTTTAGTCATTTTTTTACACTTTTTTTTTAAATTTTGTACTAGAGTTTTTCAAACAATCTGTAATTTTAACGTAAACATAATATTTGAATTAAATTTAGTAACTTACATAAATTTAATTTACCTAATCTAAATGATCTGTTAAATTGTTTATATGAAAACAACCATAAACTAAGCTATAAAATAAAATAAATATATCTTTGGTTTTATTGCCCATTTCCATTTTTTTTCCTGTGAGTAGTTGTGGTCGGGGCCCCTCTGGGCTGCTTTGCCCGGGGCCCTTAATCCTGTTCAGACAGCCCTGTCCTCCAGTCCTTTAGTGTCAGATCCTGTGTTTTCTAATTGGTGTTTTCATCCATGAGCGGCTGAACAAACCCAGCTCCGTGGGTTAGTTCCACCTTGCGTTAACATGCTGGTCTTTGGTCCAGGTGGATCAGGAGAGCTGGAGCCAGGCCCAGCAGCCCGTGGTTCTGCGGACCTGGAACATGGAGTCGCCTCACAACTACGAGAACAGCCGCCATGAGACGTCCATCTTCGCCTGCCCGGGGGCCACGTCCTTCGAGGTGGAGTTTGACGAACGCTGTGAGACAGAGAAAAGGTCAGCATTTGTCTAATATTCATATTCATACCTTCTGTTTTTTATTATTATCATCTCACCATCCCATAGGTCATCAGCTACTGTCGGTGTCTTTGTCAGAATTTCTTCAAACATCTTCTCTGACAAACCTGCTGGTCGGAGGTTGTTCACAGTTTTGACAAATTTAGAGTTTTACCAAAGGGGAGGCAAGGGGTGCTGTTTTCGGTTCGGTTTGTTTGTTTGTTTACACTTTAGCAGCAAAACTATTGGTTGAATTCATACCTAATTAGGTTTATAGATTACCTCTGACCCAGAATAGATCTGATTATATTTTGGGAAAAGTAGATCATAGTTAAAAAATTTTTATGAATTTTTCAAATCTTTTTTTTCTCCCACTTACTTATAATGTCTATAAAACATAAATTTTGTTTCACTTTCCTTCAAACTTGTCACATATATAGAGGCAATTGATATGACATCAGCACACACATAGACATGATGACATCAGCTGGATCGATGCCAAAATAAGATGCAATACGTGTGAGGGGAGGAGCTTGTTGTGCCTGGAACCACGTTTTTAAAATATTTTTTGAGGGATTTTTTTAAGTATTAAAAATGTGCTTTCACTTCTAATGGTCCATATTTTGATGACTTACAACAGGGACATGGTTACAGATATCAATATAGTTACTGGTGAGTTGGATTTTTATTTGGGTCCATGACCGTTGACCTTAACTGACCTTGAAGGGTCTGACTCAAGGTCACCAATGTCTACATTTCACCAATCTTCTCTGAAACTACCAGTCAACTACCAGTCTTCTAACTGTTCCGTTCCTTCTCCTGGTCCATATGTTGATGGTTTAGAACATGTAAATTGTTCCAGATATCAGTCTAGTTCCTATTGATCACTGATAGAAGTCAGATATGGACTGTGATTGGATGAGTTGAGTTCTCCTCCAGTGAAAGTCCCGCCCACGTCTATAGTTAGATTGATGTGCATCCAGACCACAGAACTGGAACATAGAACAGAACCAGGACTGGAACACAGAACAGAACCAGGACTGGAACATAGAACAGAACCAGGACTGGAACAAAGAACAGAACCTGACAACCTCACACATTGTACTGGTTCTGATCCACATGGAACAGACGCTGACAGACAGGGACACTGGTCTTTTTTTTTTTTTTTTTCTAATCTTTATTTTGAACATGTAGACAGTGAAATCAAAACAAAATCAATCAAAAGAAAATATCAGTAATGATCCATAAAAGGTTGATAAATAAACAAAAGAGAAAAGAGAAAAAAATAAAATTAAACTAAATAAAATTAAACCTTTTTGATCCCTGATGTGAAGTGTAATCACTGTCTGTCTTCCAT
>NC_043970.1:44250810-44268310 GCF_902148855.1 Sphaeramia orbicularis | reverse complement strand
GGATATCTATCCCATAATATAAAACTCTACTCTGACAGTAGTCCTTATTGTTTTGGATCCCAGACTCCTGTTAGAAAAGAAACACCTGGATTCAATGGGTCCATAAACTTTAGTTCATTTATGAGTTAGACAGTTATGACATGAGAATAATGATATATTACTTAATGTATGTCTGTTTACATATATCTACAGTGTATTTGTCCAATTCTATTCATACACACACATTTTATTCATTATTTCCACTTGAGTTTGATGCTAAACCACATTCATCATCATCATCATCATCATCATCATCATCATCATCATCATCATCATCATCATCATCATTATTATTATTATTATTTTGTTGTTTATTACTTATGCAATGACTCTAAAGTTTAATCAAATCATCTGAGATCCACAACAACTTCATTAACTGTTCTGTGTATTTCCACCTAAACAGACAAAACCTTGAACCATATTTAAGAGTTTTTATCTTTTATTATTGAGGATTGTCAGTATTATTAAACATATTTGTTGTTTATATTAATTCAGAATGACAGATTTTAATGCAGATGTACGTGTTTTTGTTTTTGTTTTTCCAGAGATCCGCAGTGTGAAGGAGCTTCCAGCTGGAAAAATGTCACATGTTCAGTCTTCGCCACTATGGAAACCCATTCTGAGACACGGTTTGTGTGAAACCAGAGACGTGGATCGAAGTAAACCCCCATCAGACCAGGTTAGACCAGCAGACGCTGTCCATCTAACTCATGGGTTCATATACTGGTTTACTGGACACACTGTGTTTTTACACTTGTGTCTTATATATGAGGTACATGCTCTTATAGTGTGTTGTATAGATGGGAGGGGTCAAGGGCGTCCCAGATGGACCGCCCACTACTTTTTAATTCATAACTTTTGAACCAGACGAGTTTCAGACAAATATTCCACATAGTTGTAAAGGTCTAAATGCCGTCTGAAACGGACTCAAAGGGCAAAATTTAGTTTAAACATTTTTAAATGAAAAATATACAAAACTACTGCGTCACAGATGGACAGAAAATTAACGTCTATTTTTTCCAGGATTCCAAAGTTCTCCAAAATGAAGTTCTTCTGACATTTTCATCCTCAGATGTATTCAGTTTAAACGTTAAACCATCTATTTTACAACCTAATAATTGGTTATAGAGGAAAAAGATATTAGATCAAACCTAAATAGAAAGAGTTTAGACAAATGTCAGTATCACAGATGGACAACAAAAGGCAATATCAAATTAAATTTTTTTTTATTTCAATTATCAATATCATATACATTTATTTACAATATGTACAACATACAAATAATATCAACATTATATTCACATGTATTTTGCATAGATATATGCGTTTATTAATTTTAAAAACTGTGTTTAGAATATGACATAATTAATATAATAGTCAAATATCACTGTATTTGGAATAAATGTAGTTTATTTATAGAGTTTATAAAATGAACCCAGAATGACGGCACTAAACTGGGTCACTATACAAACATACACACTCACAAAACTACTCACATTATTTTTCACAATTTTTTTCTCATTTCAAATTACATTTTCTTGAAAATAGAAATAATTACCGACCCAAAAATATAGGTTTGGTGCAGATTATTGTCATTGAATTTTTGTGACTAGATGTGAACCTTTCCTTGATTCCGCCCAGATGTTCATACTCGAGTGTTTTTTATATCTTTATCTAGTCAAGAACTACCTGTAAACAAAATTTCATTCTGTGCACATCATGACAATAAACATTGTTGAATCTTCAGTGGGTGTGAAACTTATTTTAGTTCAGGTTCCACGTTCGGCCCAGTTTGATGTAAAGTAGGTCAGAACCAGTAAAATAATAACATTCTAGCCTATAAATAATGACAATGACAATTTTTCTCTTTGCTTTAGTGCAAAAAAATAACTTGTATATATCTTAATAACTTATACATTATGAAAATATTCACATGTAAAAACGATCCTTTCACAAAAAATGTGAATAACCTGAAAAAAACTGATATTTCTTAAAAAATATATGTGCAATTTTAACAATTTTATGCCTCAGTTTATCAGTTATACATGCATTGTGGATTGGCTCTACAAATGCACAAAACGTTTAATAGAATATTTAAAAAAAAATAGTGTTAAAATTACACTTAATTTTCTTTAGACTTTGTCAGGTTGTTTATATTTGTCCAGTTTATTCACATTTTATAGTTAAGGAGAGTTTGTAAATGTAAATATTCTCATAATGTAATATTATTTCACATTAAACCAACAGTATTTGTCATTATTTATAGGTTATTATTCTATGATTTGACTTCAGATCATCTTGGTCTGAATGTGGGACCTGAACTAAACCCAGTCCACCGTCCTTGACTCCTCGTATCTCCATTATGTGGGACCCTCCTGGTCTAAAGTCTAAACCTCCAGATTGTGATTATGCCGTAAACGCTGGGTTGTTTTTCTTGGTGACAGACGAAGACGTGGACTCATGATGAGCTGTTGAACTTCCTGGAGGACTTTGCCCGTTGGAATCCTTCCCAGGAACCGGTCGACAGTAGAGCAGAGCTGATGAAGACGCTCATGCAGTCCTGTAGAAAACAGCCAATGAGGAATGAGATTGCATCCGGGCCAAAGCCGGACCAGGCCGTTAATGCCATTTGGGCCGCCATGGTTTACCACACCCCAGCCCTGAACCAGGCCCTCAGAGCCTACGGTAACACACACATGTGCAGCGTTAGATCTGATTAAATTGGATTATATCAGATTAAGATTAGATCAGATTAGATTGGATTATATTAGATTGGTTTGGATTGGATTAGATAACATTACATTACATTACATTGGATCATATTACATTACATTAGATTAGATCTGATTGGATTGGATTGGATTGGATAGATTAGATTAGATTAAATTAGATCAGATTACATTAGATTAGATCAGATTACACTATATTGGATTATATTAGATTACATTACATTAGATTAGATTAGATTGGATAGACTAGATTAGATTAAATTACATCAGATTACATTAGATTAGATTACATTAGATCATATTACATTGGATTGGATTAGATTAGGTTAGATTGGATTGGATTAGATTAGGTTAGATTGGATTGGATTAAATTAGATTAGATCATATTACATTACATTGGAATAGATTAAATTAGAATATATATATGTGTGTGTGTATATGTGTGTGTGTATATATATATATATATATGTGTGTGTGTGTGTGTTGTGTGTGTGTGTGTATATATATATATATGTGTGTATGTATGTGTGTATGTGGTGTGTGTGTGTGTGTATAGTTTAATAATTACAGGGTAAAAATACTAATAAAGTGATAATAGTAGTCGTAACAATGATCTATAAGTAATCAAAGTATGTAAATAATAGTAGTAGTAGTAGTAGTAATAATAAATAACAACAATACTAATCAATCAGAAAACTAAACTGACGACAGCGAACCATCATTGACTCTAATAAACCTGATTGTAATCTAACCTGCTCAGTTCCACTGGTGGAGAGTTAGATATGTTCTGTATCTGAGCCTCATTTATTCACTCTGACATGTTCTCCTCCTTCTGCTTTTTTTATAATGTAAAGCGCTTTGGGTGTCTAGAAAGGCGCTATATAAATCCAATCCATTATCATTATTATTATTATTTTATTAACTCTGACATGTTCTCCTTCTGCTTTTTTTATTAACTCTGACATGTTCTCCTCCTTTTGTTTTATACCTTTTGTTTTTATTAACTCTCTGACATGTTCTCCTCCTTCTGTTCTTTATTAACTCTGACATGTTCTCCTCCTTCTGTTTTTTTTATTAATTCTCTGACATGTTCTCCTCCTTCTGTTTTTTTATTAACTCTGACATGTTCTCCTCCTGTTTTTTTTATATACTCTGACATGTTCTCCTCCTCCTGTTTTTTTTACCTACTCTGACATGTTCTCCTCCTTCTGTTCTTTTATTAACTCTGACATGTTCTCCTCCTTCTGTTCTTTTATTAACTCTGACATGTTCTCCTCCTTCTGTTTTTTTATTAATTCTCTGACATGTTCTCCTCCTTCTGTTTTTTTATTAACTCTGACATGTTCTCCTCCTTCTGTTTTTTTTATATACTTTGACATGTTCTCCTCCTGTTTTTTTTACCTACTCTGACATGTTCTCCTCCTTCTGTTTTTTTATTAATTCTCTGACATGTTCTCCTCCTTCTGTTTTTTTATATACTGTCTGACATTTTCTCCTCCTTCTGTTCTTGTCTTTACAGTTAATCAGGACTGTAAATCCTGTCTGAGTGAAGACTTTGCACATGTGTATTCACTGGCTGACAGCATCAGGACATGGATGGTGAGTGTTGGTACTGGTGTGTGGGATGTTCTACTGCCTTCACGGGTTCTCGTCCCACTCTCATCCTGTGTCTTTGTCCTGACAGTTGGAGATGAAGCAGAGGTATCTGGTTGGAAAAATGAATGTTCCAGATGACAAGGAAGGAGGTGATGAGGTCACAATGGAGTCACTAGGTGAGCACTGCTACTCAACTCCAAATCCCAGAGTTCCTCCACATTATTTATTATGTCATTAATAATAACAGTCAGGAGAAGTCAGCAGCGTCTGTTTGGTCTGAGGAAACTAGATCAGGTCCAGGTGGACACATCTGTGAGGACTAGGGCTTAGAGAGCTTTTATCAGAATCAGAATACTTTATTAATCCCACAGGGAAATTTTTGTTTTTTACAGTTGCTCCATTCAAGTAGAATAAAAAGTAAAAGAAAAAAGTAATTAATATAACAAAAAGAAAGGGAAAAACATATATATAAACACTCTAGTAAGCACAATTACAACAGCAATTTGTACAATATGTACTGTACCTGTACAGCACAGCTAACATTAGCATTAGTTTACATTTTATTTGACCCTTAGATGTACAAGTGGGTCAAAATGACCTGTCGAGGTTGTTTTCTTACAACGTCTGTATAAGGAAAAGTTATTGTTATTTCATATTCCAGGTATTCCTCAAAAAATATGTAATTAACATTATGCTATTTGAATTTGTAACTTACATTTATGCATTTTATGATATTATAGTTCTTGTATTACTACCCCTAGTTTCCATAAGTGGGTCAAAATGACCCACATTAATTTACAATGGACTTACATCTGAACCTTTGATTCATTCAACAGTAAAACCAAACAACTCACTCACTAAATGGATGATGTCATTGTTCTATTTCTGTTATATACTATTTATTATTTACTACATATATTTAGCTTTTCAAATCTTCAAAATATTTTTTAAAAAGCATTCTGAAATTGTGAAAAAAACAAAACAACAAAACAGCATTTCAAGCATGAAATCATTCTTTTTTGGACCAAAATATAATCTGAATGATTAATTTTAACATGAGAAAATGACAAAAGGGTCATAAAAACACTGATTTGAACTCAGGTCATTTTGTCTCATTTATGGGGGGGAGGCATCGAAGGGTTAATTCACTGTTTTTATTGCACCACCAGTTTTAATGTGTTTGTGGTCCTGTATCTCTCTCTGTTATTATTGTTTGTTTTATTCTACTGCTCCACAGACCTGTATCTGTCCCTGAACCTTTAACCTTACCATTCATCTCCTATCTGTCCACAGCTCAGATGTGCATTGAGAAGAGCCTGCTGCTGTTCAGGTTCTCTCCGTGTGGCGTCCCGTACCCAGACACCGACTCCTCCAGACCTGCAGAGGGCAGCACTGCTCCACTCCTGCGTTCCACTTCCATCTCAGATGGAGACTTCCAGCCCAGCTCCTCCCAGAAGCCCCCGGTCCAAGGGTCCGAGGACGGCGGCGAAGTGAAGGACGGGCAGAACCAGCCCTCAGGAGCCCAGCCCCAGAGCCAGCCCCAGAGCCAGCCCCAGAGCCAGCCCCAGCCCCAGCCCCAGCCCCAGTCCTCCTGCATCCATAGTAAACCAGGACACAGAGGGTCCACAGAGAGCCTGTCCTCTCAGCCCGGAGACCCCGCCTCCCCCTCCGCCTTCCCCCGTAAAGCGCCGTTCAGTCGAGCACGTCTGCGCCTCTTGTCGTGCCGCTCAATAGAGGAGCCTCGCACGGCGCCGTCAGTCAAAGACCGCTACCCAATCCTCAAACACATCCTCAACTTCATCAGAGACCAAGCTCTGACCACGTCGAGGTGAGGAAAGCCTCAACCATATCTGATATAACAGCTGTAGTTTCTGTCCTATAGGGGTAAAGGTAAGGGTAAGGTAAGATGAGGTAAAGTAAAGTAAGATTCCATACGATAAGGTAAGGTAAGATTCCATAAGATAAGGTAAGATTCCATAAGATAAGGTAAGGTAAGATTCCATAAGATAAGGTAAGATAAGGTAAGATTCCATAAGATAAGTTAAGGTTAAAATATGATACGATACAACTTTATTTATCCCAACTTGGGGAAATTTCACAATTAAAAACAGCAACATAAAATAAACAAGTGCAAAGAAAAAGAAAAACAGAGTGAAAAATGAAATATAAAGAGAAAAAATAAATCTGGTCTTTATATAAATACTTATATACATTTAGGTTTAAATAATATTTCCATAGTAGTTCCCTTTGTACATTATAATGTGAATATGGGGGGGGTTGGAGGAAAGACCTTAGTGATGTTCTGTTTCTTCTCTTTCTTCATTTTCTTCTGTTTGTTCTCTTTCTTGTTTCTTGTCTTTCTTTTCTTTCTTGCAGTATTCTGCAGACGTTGTCTCTGAACAAAGCTCAGGCTCTGAGCGTGTGCAAAGTCCTGGAGATGGTTCAGCAGTGTTTACGTTCCCTGGGAAAACCACATCTGTTCCAGGCGCCCTGCATTCTGTTCCTGCAGGAGCTGCTGGCGTGTCAGAAGGATTTCACCAGGTACAGGAGTGTGTGTGTGTGTGTGTGTATATGTTTGAGAGGCAGATCACACACTTCAGTTCATTCATTCCACACTCAGATCATACACAGACTCGGAAATATGTGTGTGTTAAAGGCCTGTGTGGTTCTAGATCCTGAGCAGATGGCTGTCATTGTCTGTTCCGTGTTGTATAAAGTTTATCATTCAATAGGAAGTGACTTTTGGACCTTGAACACTCATCCTGATTAGTTTTACAAGTGTTATGTATTAAACAGAGGCCTTGAAATGAAACATGGACTTATAAAAGATAGAATTATTCACTTAGGACTGGAACACAGAAACAAATTAAATTCAACTGGAGATTGATTCAGATAAACATGACGCTGACGTACAGGGACATGTTAGCGTCCAATTTTTTCAGTTTTCAGTTTATTTGCTCATTAACTGGTTTGAACTGAAACTGATGAGGTGAATGTTTCTTTGTGAAACATCAGTGGGTTTGACTTGTGTCTGTGGGGTCAGTCCTTGGGTGTCTGTCTGTGGGGTCAGTCCTTGGGTGTCTGTCTGTGGAGTCAGTCCCTGGGTGTCTATCTGTGGGGTCAGTCCCTGGGGGGTCTCATATGGTGTCCTTGTGTCTTTCCAGTTACTTCTCCCAGCTGTCGGACAGTGGACAGACGCTCGGAGAGGACGTCAGGTCTTCATACCATCAGCTGGTCCTGATGTTGGTGGAGGCCGTTCAGGGTTTCAACAGCCTCAACGAGAAGTAAGAAGAGGACAGAACTGAATAGAACTGAATAGAACTGAATAGAATAGAATAGAATAGAATAGAATAGAATAGAATAGAATAGAATAGAATAGAATAGAAAATACTGTTACAGCAGCAATGAAAATCCATTTAGCAGAAAACACTTAAGTGCAAAAGACTATTTAAAAATATCACACAAAATACTGAAAAATATTGAAAATATAGAAAAACTGCAAATCTATAATATTAGATATATAAAAAACTACTAAATACTACTAAAATATACAAAAAGCTGCCTCTGTACTACTATGAAATATATACAGGCAATACAGGATACATACAGGTAATATAGGATATATACAAGTAATATGGGATATATACAGGCAATATAGGATATATACAAGTAATATGGGATATATACAGGCAATATAGGATATATACAGGTAATATAGGATATATACAGGAAATGTAGGACATATACAGGTAATATGGGATATATACAGGCAATATGGGATGTATACGCGTAGTATAGGATATATACAGGTAATATAGATATATACAGGCAATATAGGATATATACAGGTAATATAGGATATATAGCCCCCCCCCCCAGTGAGTTTCTTGTACCAAGGGCCCAACATGATTCTGTTTGGGGGGGGGCAAATTAGTATGGGCACCCCAGGGTGATAGTAATGCAGCTTAACTCTAGAAACATCAGGTATAAAACATAATAAAGGTTATGTAGAAGTCTGTTCTGAGCCACGGTAGAAACATGGGAATTTTTCTGTCCCTATATTTCAGAGCACATTCATCTATTTACTGATGAACTGTCAGATTTATTTCCTTTCTAATATCAATGTTGATCCCAGTATTGATGTGTTGTATGGCTGCGGTAGTCAAATAATCAGATTACAGCTCAAAATTGTACTTTAGTATCACTAAATGAATCTGAATCAATCAATTAATACTGAATCGAATCGATATCGGATCAAATCGCATTGTGATTAATCGATTCAGAACCTTATGAATCGAAATTGAATCGATTAAGGGTCTTGGCCCTGATACCCAGCCTTTGTCAGTGAGTAACCAGCGCCTGAACATATTTAGATCAATAGTCTCACCATGGATCAGTGTGATGGTCGGTGTGAGGCAGGTTAGTAATGAGGCTTTCCTTCGTCCCGTCCAGAGCCCTGTTACCGGCGCTGTCCTGTGTCCAGACCTGCCTGTTGCACCTTCTGGATATGAACTGGGAGGTTCACGACCTTCTTCTCTTCGTAAAGATCAAACTCCCTGACCTCCTGCTCAGCATGTCCCAGGAGAACATCAGTGTGCACGACATCGCCATCAGGTAAGAGACTCAGGAAATATAATGATGCCTTCAGGGGCTGTTGGGAAGATGAGCTTTTCCACTTATGAATTCAAAATTATGAAATTATTTGAAAGTGTGTTGTGTTCAAGTGCTTTTGATGTTGTAGCGAAATGAAAAATGGCTAACATACAACTTAGCATGACCTGGGACTTGAGTAAAACGGTTTTTTCGACTTGTTAATTCATCTGATATGGCCCTTTTTTTTTTTTTTCCTTTTTTTTTTTACAAATTGCATACTAACACAAAAGAACAAAATGAACACAATAAAGCCAAAATTGTAGCAAAACGGGAGAAAAAATCAACAAAATCATCTAAAAGTTATCAAAACATCAACAGAAATGAACAAAACGTCAGTAAAATAATCAAAACACGTACTAAAATATGAATAAATGAACAAAAATGAACAAAGTACTCAACAAATTAAAGCCAAAATCATTGCGAAAAGGGAAAAAAATGAACAAAATCATCCAAAAGTTATCAAAAACATCCGTAAAATGAATAATAATGAACAAAACGTCAATAAAATAATCAAACCACATATGAAAACATGAATAAATAAACAAAATACTCAACAAAATGAACAAAATAGAGCCAAAATCATTGCGAAAATGAATAAAAATGAACAAAACATTGATAAAATGATCACAGATGAACTAAAACATGTTTTGGGTGATTTTGTTCATTTTTGTTCATTTTCTCATTGGTTTTGACTGTTCTGTTCATTGTGTTTTCTATAAATGTGCAGAATCATCCACGAACAGCAGCAGAATGTTAATAAAACCATAGTTTATCATTGGTCATGAATCCCTCATTTCTCTCCTCCATGTTGAAAGGGTCAAAGGTCATTTTTTAATCTCTGGTGGAAAATCCAACATTACGTGCCAGTTCACGTGCCAGTTCTGAGTTCATAACTAGTATTTACCATATTTCCGATAGCATGTGAAGGCAGCATAAGACACTGCACCTGTTAAATGTTTCTGTTTTTGATTTCCTTCTGACGGTTTGAACCTGCAGTCAGTGGACGGAGGAGGATGAGATCACAGACTATAAGAAGAACCAGGAGTGGATGGACGAGTGTATGGACGGCATGTTTGAGAAGTGGTACGACAAAATCGATGAGGAGGACTCGATGGAGGACAGGAGGAAGGTACGGCACAGGAATGAAACAGGGTGGGGTCTGCAAAGTAGGAATACGTTAGAGATGAACGGTTTTATTTCAAACATTCACAAAATTTACAGAGCACATTTACATTCCATGTATATTTATACTTCTATATCTATTTATATATCTTTATATAAATAAAGAACAGAACAGCACGAAACTATACAGCTGTATTTCCTTCTTATTTTATTGAATCTTATTTATAAAATTTTATCTTAATAAATCTTATTGAATCTTATCTTATTTAATCTTATCAAATCTTATCTTATTGAGTCTTATCAAATCTTATCTGATCAAATCTTAGCTTATTGAATCTGATTGAATCTTATCAAATTGTATCATCAAATCTTATCAAATCTTATCTGATTGAATCTTATTGAATCTTATCAAATCTTAGCGTATTGAATCTTATTGAGTCTTATCTTATTGAATCTTATCTTAATGAGTCTTATCTTTTTGAATCCTATCAGATCTTATCGTATCTTATCTTATCTTATTGAATCTTATCTTCTATTAATCATATTGAATCTTATCGAATCTTATGTTATTGAATCTTATCAAATCTTATCTGATCCCATCTTATTGAATATCAGCTTTTTGAATCTTATTGAATTTTATTGAATCTTATCGAATCTTATCAAATCTTAGCATATTGAATCTCATTAAATCTTATAGGATCTTATTGAATCTTATCAAATCTTATCATATTGAATCTTATTGAATCTTATCAAATCTTAGCATATTGAATCTTATTGAATCGTAGTGTATTGAATCACATTGAATCTTATCAAATCTTATCTTATTGAATCTTATCGAAAAATTTGAAAGTAATTTACGTCTTGCTTTAAATATTAGCTGTGCTTTTTTAAACTGAGTCAAATCTGGAAATTTTAGAGTTTTTAATCTTAAAGTTCATTTGTACGATCTCTATATCCTACATTGTTAATTATCTTAATGGCCTTTTTTTTCTTCGTATATACACTGTTTGCACATTGGTTTTATTGTATTTAACTAAAATACTGTAAAAAATCATGTTCAGTATAGTATAAAATTAACAGGAAGTATAATAAAAATAGACATTACATACACCACATCTGTTCTTCCACTTTTCTGAGCTGGTAATTGATGGAGGATCCTTGTAAAACAGATGCAGGAAACTCTGACAGTAAAAGTCTGCGTGTTGTAGATAAAGTGTTTGGTGTTGTTCCACAGATGCACATGTTCATCGCCCGTTACTGCGACCTGCTCAACGTGGTCATTTCCTGTGACGGCTGTGAGAGGATGGCGCCGTGGCACCGGTACCGATGTCTGCAGTGCATGGACATGGATCTGTGCAAGACCTGCTTCCTGAGTGAGTCCTGTGTTCACTGCACATGTTGGGTTTAAGTGAACGGACGGTACCAGTGGGTTCACAGACGGGTTTGATCTGAGTCTGGACCAGAACAGTCGGTAACAGCTGGAGAACGTCCTGGTTCAGTCCAGGTTTACCAACACCAGGACACAGATGGAGAACCCAGTCTAATTCAGATCGGACCAGTTAAATATTTGCAGAATAGTCTGTAAATAATGACAAATCCACAGTTTTTTAGTCCAACAACTAAAAGATCTGATGGACGATTGTAGTGTTTTTCAACCATAGGGTCGCCTGGAACTTCTAGTAATTGATATATATAAAAAAAAAACTTACTAATTAAAAATCTGTGTTGAGTAGGGGTGTTAGAAAATATCGGTTCAGCTATATATCACGATATTTTATTTCACAATGCTGTATCAATATTAAAAAGTACTGTATCAATATTTTCACGTATTTATTCAAATGCAGATATGGTGGAGGTTCATTTTTATTTTTTGTTTTTCTTTATTGTTTATATCTTATTTGTTATTATTTAACACTGTTTTATTAATTAATGGTTTTTTGAAGTATCCTAAAAGCACTTTTTACTGTCTGAGAGGCAGATGGAAGTTCTAAACACAGTACTAAGCACATTTTTATTTGATCCCAACAGGATCTAATGCTATACCACAAAATTTTCCAGTGTTAAAACTTAAATTATGTTTTACAGACATTACAGTTTAAGATCCTGTTCAAATGTTCATATTCTATTAGTTCAGAACTAACATCAGAACATTATTTTAGTTCAATCCCAACAAAGGAACTAACATTATATGATAAAAGAGTGTTAAATAATAATAAATAAAATATAAACAAAAAAGAAAAACAAAAATGAACCTCCCCAATATCTGCATTTGAATAAATACCTAAAAATATCGATACAATACTTTATAATATTGATACAGTATTGTGAAATGAAATATCGTGATATATTGCAGAACCAATATTTTCTTACACCCCTTATCTTATTTATCTTATCTTATCTTATCTTATCTGTCTGAAAAAATAAATGTTATTATAAATTCAGTCCAAACCATCTCTGAGTTATTTTGGTAACAAAGATAACAATTTAACCCAAACTAACCAATGTACTGATATCTATCCCTTGATATAAAACTATATTCTGACATTAGTCATTATTGTCTTTATCCCAGGCCCCTGTTAGAAAAGAAACACCTGGATTCAATGTGTCCACATACTTTTGTCCACATAGTGAATGACTTTGGCAACGCTGACAGAATTTTCCTATTAATTATCTTATTCTTATTTCATATGCTGTTATAATTGTACTGGTTCTGATCCACTTTAGATCTTACTGGTCTGAATGTGGAACCTGAACTCTGTATAGTGTTAATCCAAACACATGTTGGGTCAGAACATCAGCAGTTCAACAGGTTCTTCTGTGCAGGCGGAGCCAAACCCGAGGGTCACGAGGACGACCACGAGATGGTGAACATGGAGTACGCTTGCGACCACTGCCAAGGCCTCATCGTCGGCAGCAGAATCAACTGTAACGTGTGCGAAGACTTCGACCTGTGCTTCGGTTGTTACAACGCCAAGAAGTACCCTGACAGGTGAGGCGTGTTGAAGGCATCGAACGCTGTCATGGCTGGTTTTTCGCAGCTTTATGGTGAATTATTTGACATGTTTTGTGTGTGTTTGTAGTCACCTGCCCACCCATCGGATCACCGTCTACCCCATGGTGACCATCCGGATCAGCGACCGCCACCGCCTCATCCAACCCTACATTCATAACTACTCGTGGCTGCTGTTCGCGGCGTTGGCGCTGTACACGTCGGACCTGAGCAGCGAGAAGCAGATGGAAGGAGATTCATCGGACAGTGACGCTCTGGAGCTGGCATCCGACCTTCAGACCCACTGTTCACAGCTCATCACCGACTGTCTGCTCAAAGGGCAGCCCGGAAAAGGTACCGCCACCTGGGATTCGGAAAGAGAAGGAACACGGTCACATCTGTTCAGTTAATTAACACAAATGAGCTAATAGTCTCTTTCCCATTGACCCTGAAATTGTGTGAATATAACTTGTGCATAAAAATTTGCCTAATGGAAAAACGACAATTTTGCCAAAACTCGTTTTTCGATGAAAAATTTTTGAACTTGCAAGAAGTGTTTTTTTGCGCGTAGAGAAATTGGTATATAACACAAAACTGCAATAGAAAGACCTTTTTGTGCAACTAGAGTCACGTGACAAAAAAAATGGATGTTGATGGATATTACAACAAGAGAAGAAGAAGAGTTTAGAACAAACATGATGCGGTATGTGTGGACAATAAGTTTGGGAATCTTAGTTTAAGGCTGATATGATGTGCATCTTGATACATCTCTGATCCCATTTATTAAAGATAAATGTGTGGCACCTTGCGATGTGATACGATACAATTCACACCCAAATCACGATACAGAGCGATTAAGCCCATTCTGATTCAACACATTCATTCTGATTAAAAAAAAATATGCAGCGGAATTCAAAAAGCTGATTATTTATTAATTAAATAAGACCATGACTTTTTCCAAATTGTCTTTAGTTCAGTTTCAGAACACGTGCCTCACATTCAGTCTGTGAAAAAGTTCGGACTTTGTTTCCAAAGTCGTTTCTCTGTTTCGAATTCAACTTCTTCCTCCTTTGCTGAACCCATTTGTAATGTAATGTATTTGTAATGAAGGTAAAACAGAAAAAGGTTCTGTCACTTTAACAGACACCTGCGCATGGTATTATGGGATGTGCTGTTAGATATGTATGTGACTGTTTAAGGAAGTATCTGTGGTTTGTACTGCAGTATTCAGTACAGCTGATCTAGTAAAAGTACATGTGGTCACCTCCTTCTATGTCTGTCACATTCACATACACGAAGGACAGGATTTATAGGTGGAGCATGTGCCCAGGGCATGGGCGGAGCTCAGACTGTTAGTGTGCAGTGTATACATCCATGGCGCACGTTAACGTGTATCTACAGAAAAGAAAAACTTTACCCGAATAAATAGTAACACTTTTAAATGCAAGTAAAAATATTTTGTATTAAAGAGATCGAATTTTATTGATGCAAATGTTCAGTAACTGATGCATCGCGATATCATTCCAAACTTTTCACTCACTCGCAGCTTCTCTACCGGTGCACTGGGATCGTGCACGTGCGTGTCAGCATATTGATACGTATCAGATAATCTTTCCATCCCTAGTGGACAGACCAGGAAACCCAATCATTTTAGAATTTAGTAGGAGATAGAGGGGGAATGACCATTCTAGATTCAAAACAACACAGATTTATGTTCATGTTTATGGAACGACTTCTACTGACATCTACCAGAAGAAAGAAACTAATCAGCACATTTGGGATTGAATTGAAAAACCAACATTACACACTTCTGTTTTTGTTTTTTTTTTTGCATTTAATAAATATAGGCAAAGTTTTGCATAGATGTCCAATTGAAAAGAGACTAATGATGTAACGGGTTCCACCCTGATGGATGAACGATTGAACAGAACCAGAACCAGAATACTTTATTAATCCCATTAATTAATACAGATACCCCATGCAAGTAGAATAAAAATAAATTCAGTCAAACACATTCATGAAACATTCTTTATTACCACACTCCTGGTAACAGTATAACCCACTGAATCCGTCCATAGTTTCAGCTGAACTCCCCTTTACCTTCTGTTCTTCTGTTAAATGCTCTAACTCTAGTCTCCTGGATGTTTGTGCTTTTCCGTCTGTGTTTGGTTGTTTAGGTCTGCGCTCGTCGGCTTTAATCGCCCTTCTCTTGTCCAATGAGTCGACCTCTGACAGTGACCTGGGTCCAGTTTCTCCGGCATCGTCTCAGGAGTTCAGTACAACTGACACCTCGTCATTCACTGGAAGCAACGCAGCCGTCTGTTCACCGTCCTCCCCCAGAGACAAGGTACAGCATAAATATGATAGACTGTAGGATTAGTAGTAGTAGTAGTAGTAGTAGTAGTAGTAGTAGTAGTTGTAGTAGTAGTAGTGGTGGTAGTAGTATTACTGTTATTATTATTATTTTTATTTTTATGGAGTAATTGGACACTAAATGTTGAAATTAAATAGTGGAATTATTATTATTACTAGTGCGTTGACCTGTGGTGAACCATGGGTCATATTAAAACTGATATCTAGGGACTGAAGTTAGTAAATGCGTCGTTCCTGTTTTTAACTTCATTTCCTATCATGCAGTGTGGTACCGTACTTCCTGTCAACCGAGTAACATGATTATAAGGCCATTGTGTTAAAAATGAGTCATTTCTCCCAAAATATTGGTCTGATTAACTTGTCGAGATATTTAATGTGGAGATGGAACTATTCCTCAACTGTAGGAAACAAATGGGACAGATAAAAACATCTATATTTGTCAGAACACACACACACACACACACACCAAACGGTTCCACATTTATCCTGTGGATGCATCTTGTCATGGAGCAGAACCTTAGTGAAAAAAGGTGACCTTTGACCTACTGTTTCCAGGTCACATGTCCTTGTGCATTTCTAACATCTGAGTACTTTCACATATAAATATGTATTTAATAAGTTTTACACAAAGACAATCTAATCTAAATAAGAGGGCAGGGACTTTAACACAATCTCAACACTAGATTTGTCAGAGGGGGATTAAAAGTGCACAGTGCATTATGGTGTCTAATGTAAACAGTAGAAGAACAGACTAAATTCACCTGTAAATGTAGTTCCTGTTGATGCAGACTCAGACTGTAAACCTGTGGACAGACGTCACCTCTAAATCTGTTCATATTCTGTCCTTTTTAAATCTGTCCTTTAGAAGAAACCACCTGGAAAAGAGAAGAAACCAAAGGATGGGGGTTCTGCTGTCCATGCTCCTGCAGACACCCCCGCCCCCCCAGCCTCTGCAGAGGCCGACAAAAGAAAACTGGTCCCCCAGGACACGCTGGACTCCCCCAGTCTGAGCCAGACCCCATCTGTGTCTAGTGAGGACGCCCTGTCCCCGGTGGTCCGACGTAAGACCTGGACCCACCTGACAGCACATCATGTCCATAGACGCTTATACTGCATATATACAGTATATATACAATATAAAATATATACAGTATGAAGTATATAGAGTATATAGATTATCTACAGTATATACAGTGTAAGGTTTATACAGTATATACAGTATAATATATATACAAAATATAGATTATCAACAGTATATGCAGTATAAAGTTTATACAGTATATTGATTATCTACAGAAATTACAGTATATATAGTATATACTGTATATATACAGTATGTATTGTATATACTGTGTATATATATATATATATATATATATATATATATATATATATATATATATATATATATATATATATATATATATACACAGTATAATATATATAAAATATATACAGTATATATTTTATATACCATATATATACAGTATATAGTATATACAGTACATACAGTATGAAGTATCTACAATGTATACAGTATATATAGTATATACTGTATATATAGTATAAAGTATATACAGTATATACAGTACATACAGTATAAAGTTTACACAATATATACAGTATACAATATATATTGAATATACTGTGTATATATACAGTATGATACATATACAGTATATACAGTATATATTGTATATACTGTATATATAAAGTATAAAATATATACAGTATATACATTATTTGCAGTATATACAGTATACATTATATACAGTATCTGACCATATTATACTCCTGTTGTAATGTCATGTAAAGTCTGTTCTATGATGCCGCTGCAGTGACAGGTTTGTTTCCTGTCCTCAGATTCAGAGTCCGGAGCGGGAACGGCCAACTCTCCTGCATCTGATGTCGTCAAGGAGACGGAGAGGCTTCCCCAGGTCCCACTTCAGGAGCATGTGTTTTCAGAATGTTCCAGAGAGAGGATCCTGGGACTGTTGGC
>NC_043970.1:43900810-43928310 GCF_902148855.1 Sphaeramia orbicularis | reverse complement strand
AGCTCTATCTGTCATTCCCACCCTGATGACTCACAGTCTCAGTGCGGATCTCAGATTGTCTCTCTGACATATCTGCATGGATGAAAGCCCATCACCTTCAGCTGAACCTGTCCAAAACTGAACTGCTGGTCTTCCCAGCTAAGCCAACCATACAGCAGGACATCTCCATCACTATTGACTCTATACCTCTGGCTCCTACCAGTGTAGTACGTAACTTGGGAGTCATGATTGATAATCAGTTGACCTTCACGGATCATGTTGCCTCTGTCACCCGATCATGCCGTTTCACTCTGTTCAACCTAAGAAAGATCAGGCCATTCCTAACTGAACAGGCCACCCAGCTCCTGGTGCAGACTATGGTTATCTCCCGTCTTGACTACTGCAATGCTCTTCTAACGGGCCTCCCAGCTTGTGTTGTCAAACCACTACAAATGGTCCAGAATGCAGCAGCGCGTCTGGTCTTCAATCAGCCTAAAAGGGCACATGTCACCCCCTTACTCATTGAGTTACACTGGCTACCCATAGCTGCCCGCATCAAATTCAAATCTTTAATCCTAGCCTACAAAATTCTCCGTGGGTCTGCTCCTGTCTACTTAGGTGCACTAATAAAAGCTTATGTCGCCCCACGACCACTCCGCTCGTCTGGGGACTGTAGTCTGGTGGTCCCCAGACCTTGTACAAGACAATCCAGGCTCTTTTCATCGGTCGTTCCACGTTGGTGGAACGCTCTACCAAGTGCTACAAGAACAGAGTCATCCCTGCCTATCTTCAAGAAGCTCCTGAAGACCCAGCTCTTCCGAGAGCACCTCCTGTCCTAGCACTTTCAAACATTCCATTTTAAATATTCTAATAAGGTTTTCCCAGGATAACCACAGATTCTTTCACTATTATCTCTGACCTGCTGCGGTGGTCCGGCCTCTTCCCTGCCCTCATCATCACCACTCACTTATCCTCAACCGCCTCCATGTGTCTCCCCCTACTCCCCCCTTCTCCCCCTCTCCCCAGTCTCTATCTCTATCGCTCTCTCTTTTTCCCCTTCTCTACTCTCTCTCTTTAACCCCAACTGGTCCAGGCAGACGGCCATCCTCCAGGAGTCTGGGTCTGCTCCAGGTTCTGCTGTTAAAGGGAAGTTTTTCCTCGCCACTGTCACCAGTCACAAGTGTTTGCTCCTGGAGGATTCTGTGGGTTTCGTAAATTGACTTAGAGTCTGGTTTTGACCAACTCTATATATAAAATGTCAAGAGATAACTTTTTGTGATCTGGCGCTATATAAATAAAATTTGATTGATGAGTGATTTAATTGGTTTTCCCTGTAAGTTGCTTTGGAAAAAAAGCGTCTGCCAAATGCGTAAACATAAACATAAACTGGCCGATGTGATGGAGTATTTTTACTAGTTTTACTTAAGATATTAGTTAGTTTTTGATCCACCACAAGGTCTTCAGAGTGAAAAAATAACAAATAACACATGATGTTTGAACTTTAACCAAAAACAAGTGAGAAACATAAGATTTAAAAACTTCTGTAAAATCATAAGATAGTGGCATTCATGATCTTGACATGTCCTGTCTATAATCTGACAAATATGTGGCTTCAGAGGATGAAAGCACATTTTAGTTTAATTAAATGAATATTTGAGTAGTTTGTTTGTTTGTTTGTTTGTTTGTTTTTTTTAAAATAAGCTCAAAAGTTGTTTTTACAAACTCTGTAAATGTAATATGTCTTTATATCTTATTTTAATTCAATTGAATAGATTTATTACTTTTCCACTTTATCTGATGGTCCTTCGGTCTGTGTTTCTTTCCACCACATGATAAACACATGTTAATCCTTCCAGTCCAAACTCTGGGCACACACAACCCTGTCAGCGCCTCTATCAGCCACAAGGGGCGCTGTCGTTTATATTATCGTAAACTTTTTAACATAAATTAATCGTGAAAAAGGCAATTTTGTTTTAATTCTTAATATAATAAGAAAATTAATCGTATGTGATCATTTTTATGTCAAAATAAAAAAGTTTGGTTTAATTACTAACGTTTCAGACCTTCTACTTCCGGGTTACAGGTCACAGTGAGAGGTCAACGCGTCCTTCCACACGTGTTTTCCTGATCTTCCAGAAGCGGCGTCAGAGGGACCCAGGAGCGTGTGTGTTCTATTGACCGTATCCTGTTGGGTTTGTGTCCGCTAAAGTCATGCTGAAGTCGGTCGTCCGTGCGGTCGGATCCGCGGTCCGTCTGTCCGCTGCCTCCGGTTCTTCGGCCCGGGCTCTGCCACTCAGCTGCCCGGCTCTCTGCGCACCTAGCTCGGCTACCATCCGGCCCTTCACCCGGTCCCTGTGGGTGCTCAGCTCCGGAGGACCCTCTTCGGGGTTCAGACCCAAACTGTTCAGTTCGAAGGTGTTGAACCCGTCAGTGTCATGTGGTGTGGGGGTCTGCACACGGAAGGTACGGAGAGGATGAAGAGGGGCTAAGCTAACAGTTAGCATGCGGTGGAATGATGATGGACAGGGAGCGAGGAGATCCACTGAAAGAACAGGACTTTAAAACAGAGTAGGAAAAACTGAGGCATGTTGTTAAACATGTTTAGAGGCTCATAAACAGGTTCCAGAGTCGGTGACAGGTGAATAAACTCAACTTTAAAGGATGTGAATGTTTTAGATCCAGATTTTAGTGACAGACATGTTGACAGACTGTGTCCTAGTTCAGTGAAGGACATTCAGGTGGTTCATGTGGACCAGGATGGCAGAGGCAAAGGAGATCAGGGTCCACATTCACACCAACAGGGTCTGGACGGGCAAACATAACATCATAACATGTAAATAATGACAACTACTAATTAGGGGTGTAAGAAAATATTGGTTTCGCAGTATATCCCAATATTTCATTTCACAGTACTGTACCGATATTAAAAGTACTGTATCTATAGTTTTAAGTATTTATTCAAATGCGGATATTGTGGAGGTTCATTTTTGTTCTTTTGTTTATATTTTTATTTGTTATTATTTACACTTTTATTAATCTTAGTTCCTTTGTTGGATTGAACTAAAATAATGTTCTGATGTTAGTTCTGAACTAATAGAATATGAACATTTGAACAGGATCTGAAACTGTAATGTCTGTAAAACAGAATTTCAGTTTGAACACAGGATCATTTTGTGATATAGCATTAGATCCTGTTGGGATCAAATAAAAATGTCTTTAGTATTTGTGCAAATTTCTGATGTAATTCGATTCTTCAAGGAAGTAATCATTTAAAAAAAGAAACTAACAAAAAATTGCCTTTTACACGTATCATGATGTATCGTATTGTGATCCTAGTATTGTGATTTATATCGTATTGTCAGATTCTTGCCAATACATTGCCCTACTACTAATGTGTTTTAATTTACATATTAAAGCAAAATGACATTATGGAAATGTTCACATCTACAAACTATCCTTTAAATCATTGTTTTCCAACTTTAGGGTTGGCTGGAATTTTTAGTAATTGATAAAAAATTAAGAAAAACTTAGAAATAAGAATCTGTGTTGAGTTGACAGAGCCAATCCAAACTGTGGTTGTGAAACTGCAGCGCTGTGGTTCTGTTTATCTGTCAAATGTTCATTGTGGTCGGTTTCAGATGCTGCAGCTCTTTCCTAATTCATAGTTTGAGTTCTTGTTGTTCAGTATTAATTGTCAGCCTTGTAAATCCAAGCTGAACTGACATATCCTGACCAAGGAAAATAAATTCACACTTTGTGCAGTAATCTACACCTGGCTTTACTGCCTCCGTCCACACTAATATACATTATATAGACTAAGTGTCCTCTGAATTAACCTGGATTGAAACAGAGGATAGGAAACTATTACGGGATCAAACATTAATTAATTTTAGCAAAAAAAAAAAAAGTTTATGTTTTGTATGTCTGGGGTCAACACAAATGTGTGATGTTAAAATGGAGTCAGGAGTAAAAAAAAAAGGTTGGAAACCACTGATTTAAATAAATATGAATAACATGAACAATCTGGAATTGTTTGTAAATGTCAGCATTTTCATGTAATTTAACTTTTTTTCACTCTAAAACATACATATTTGGAGTTGTCATTATTTTTAGGTTTTGGTGGAACTTTATTAATTACTAACTAATTACTAACCTTATAATTTTTCCATTTGGTAAATTCATCCTGTGGGTCAGGTTTGACCCACATGATCAATGTTTTTGACACCTTGTTCTATTGAATATCATACTTTTGTCTTACTTTTTTTTTAACTTTAAAAAAATGAAAAGTAAAGTACATATAGTATGTAATATACTATCTATCTATCTATCTATCTATCTATCTATCTATCTATATATATATATATATATATATATATATATATATATATATACACACATAACAGCAGTAGAACAGTGTCAACATCCTTTTAGTGAGTGAGTCCTTTGGTTTTACTATTGAATGAATCAAAGGTTCAGATTTAATTCTATTGTAAATGAATGTGGGTCATTTTAACCCAAATATGGAAGTTGGGTTAGTAATAGAAAAACTACAATTACATAAAATCTTTAACCCTTAAAGACCCAAACGTCCACCTTTAACCTAAACCATCTACTGATCTAAATAACTGGTGAAATAATTAGTGTGAAATGTAGTTTTACCTCAATTATTCATTGGATCAGATGTATAAAAACTGGTAAAATGAGAATAATATGTATCCAGTATTTGAAAAAAAAAAAAAAAATTCCAAAAAAAACCTTGAAAATGGCATAAAAGTGAACAAATCCTTCTAAACTGAGGAGAAAAATGAGCAAAAATACTTGGAAAAATTAGCAGAGTTCATCATTTCATACAATCTAGAACCCTGTATTTATTCAGTTAACCCTCAAAAAGCAGAACCATCTACTGATCTAAACTGTTTAATACCTGTTGATCCATTAATCCTATCAATCCTTGTCAATAATTGGTGTAAAATACAGTTCTTCATCTTTCATGGTCATCAGATATGACCATATTTGGACGTTCAGAGGCTCTGTAGTTACCGTGGAAACACCATCATCTTCTCCAACATTGATTGACCAGTCAAACCCATGCAGTTTGGATCGATGACAGTTGATGGACACACTGGGATTATGTTCAGTTAATGACAGATTGGACTGAGAAAGACACTGTTTATTCAGTTTGATCGTTTCTGATTAAATAACCATCAACTTTAATCTGAGCTTTAATGAACATCTGCATGATCAGTTAATTAAATACAGGAAAATACAGGATTTATACTGAAAAAACACAAAATACAGAAGATAATATTATAATAATATGCGATAAATCACTTAAGAAAAGTCAAGTATAGAGAAAAAACTAATTTGGAAGTGCCACAAAAGTACCACTGGGTCTTTCTGGGTTAAAAGGTCAATTAAATTGTAAATATGATTATTTCATTAACATGTTTTTGAGAAACAACTGGAATATGAAAGGATAACTTTTCATTCCAAAGACATTATAATAGAAAAAGTTTGTTTGACCCAGTTATGCATCTAAGGGTGAAATCAAACCTGTAGATAAACAGATTTAAAATGTAATCTGATTACCTGTGTACTTAATGGTGTTTTCCAACCAGGTGACAAAGCGTTCGGAGACTTCCTGCACGACGAAATCAAAGAGGAGAAGAAAAATCCAGAAGAACAAGAGTCTTCCTCGAGTGTCTGGAGGGTGGGATCTGCAGACCAATGGCACCGAGGCCAAACTCACCAGGACGGTGTCCGGAGAAAAGTACGGCCGCTGCAGAACCCACCGCTGCTGTGACATCCTGATTCTGTACGACGCATATGTTAACGACGGTTTGTGTTTTTTCTAGAATCACCGTCACCTTCAACGTCAACAACAGCATCCCTCCGAACTTTGAAGAAGAGGCGGAACAGGGACAACAGAAAACCCCCGAAGAAGAGGTGCTGTTTCTGAATCTTCTGTTTCCTGTTCACGTTCATCTGTTCATTTTACTGAACTGATCCTTTATTATTTACAGCCTGAAATAGTGTCAACGCCAAACTTTGTGGTTGAAGTAACAAAACAGGCAGCGAAACATTCCCTGGTGTTCGACTGTCACTTTCCTGAAGATGAGGTAAGATCTGGAAAAAAAAAACAGCTCAACTCACACTAAAAAAACAACAAATAAACAAACAGTAGTGGTAAATGTGTCTAAACGTCTGCACACTCTTGCCATATTTAAATATTCACTAATATGATCATGTTTTTGTCCTAAATCCTCCTAAACCGTATTATTCATCGGATTATTTTACTTTAGAAAATACTTATTTCTCTGCAGCTGCTGACGACTCCTTCAACAAAAATGATTATCTCATCAAATCTACGACAGTGTATTAGGGCCACATAAAAAAAAATAAAACACTTTCACTATGAGAATAAAGTCATTAAATATGGATATAAAACCTGTAATTTTATGAGAATAAAATTTTTAAAAAAGTCATGATTTTCTTTCTAACTTCACTTTTTCTCTTTTTAAAACTCTTAAAATAAAGGGGTTTTTTGCTGGAACGGATGAATTCTGTTTCAGTTCATTTCAATAGGAGTAAAACCCAAACCGACCAGGGTCACAGAATGAGTTCAACTGATTCTGTTTGGGTTCTGTGTGGTTCTGTTTGGGTTCTGTTAGGTACTCTTTGTTCTGTTTGTATTCTGTGAGGTTCTGTTTGTGTTCTGTGAGGTTCTGTTTATGTTCTGTGTGGTTCTGTTTGGGTTCTGTCAGGTACTGTTTGTTCTGTTTTGGTTCTGTTTGTGTTCTGTGAGGTTCTGTCAGGTTCTGTGAGGTTCTGTTTGGGTTCAGTGTGGTTCTGTTTGTGTTCTGTGTGGTTCTGTTTGGGTTCTGTCAGGTTCTGTTTGGGTTCTGTGTGCTTCTGTTTGTGTTCTGTGAGGTTCTGTTTGTGTTCTGTTTGTATTCAGTGTGGTTCTGTTTGGGTTCTGTCAGGTTCTGTTTGGGTTCTGCACAGATAGAACTGTCAGACTCTCTCTCCTCACATGAATAAAGGATTCAGATGAACCATTATTTCAATAATCTGGACCCGACCGGACCGTTATTAAACACACATGTGAACGTGGACCACGTGGGTTCATGGTACCAGTCAGTTCAAACCGGTACCAATCAGAACTGGGTCTGTTTTCCAGGTGAGTCACGGCGAAGGTGAAGATGAGAGCGACATCTTCGCCATCAGAGAAGTCAGTTTCCAACCAGAAGGAGAAGCCGACTGGAAGGAGACCAGCTACACCCTGAACACCGACTCACTGGACTGGGAAAGAACCACCGACCGGGTCAGAACCACCAGACCTGGACCGGGTCAGAACCACCAGACCTGAACACAGACTCTGGACTGGGTCAGAACCACTGACTGAGTCAGAACCACCAAACCTGGACTGGGTCAGAACCACCGGACCTAAACACAGACTCCCTGGACTGGGCAAGAACCACCGACCGGGTCAGAACCACCAGACCTGGACGAGTTTAGAACCACCAGACCTGAACATGGACTCACTGGACTGGGTAAGAATCACGGACCAGATCAGAACCACCAGACCTGAACAGACTCTGGACTGGGTGAGAACCACCAGAACTGAACACAGACTCTGGACCGGGTCAGAACCACCAGACCTGAACACAGACTGTGAACTGGGTCAGAAACCACCAGACCTAAACACAGACTCCCTGGACTGGGTAAGAACCACCGACGGGGTCAGAACCACCAGATCTGTACACAGACTCCAGACTGGGTCAGAACCACCAGACCTGTACACAGACTCTGGACCAGGTCAGAACCACCAGACCTAAACACAGACACCCTGGACTGGGTAAGAACCACCGACCGGGTCAGAACCACCAGACCTGAACACAGACTCTGGACCGGTCAGAACCACTGGTCGTTATAATCAGACCTCTTTTCTCTCTGAAGTCCACAGTGTGTCCGTCGTCCTCACTACCGGTCCCAGAAGGTTGAACCTGCTCTGTTTTTCTTCTCAGGCTCTGTACGATCACATGATGGACTTCCTCGCCGACCGCGGCGTCGACAACACGTTCGCCGATGAGCTGATGGAGCTGAGCACTGCCATGGAGCACCAGGAGTACATCCGCTTCCTGGAGGAGCTGCAGAACTTCGTCAAATGTCACTGAAGTCTGACGGACCTCGAACGCATCAGATGATGGAGCGAACAGCGTGAACGAGGATTTGACGGACTGAGGGAACATGTGACGACTGTCCGCGAGGAGGCGTCGACTTGTTCACGTGTTAGTTTTTCAGTAATTTAAGTTATAGAGTCAATCTACAGTCGCGGAGGGATGGACGTAACCATGGAAACAAACACATTTATGTTCAGTGTGAGTGTGGATCAGAGACTCGGTGGAGAAGATGTGATGTTTACGTCCTGGTGGAGCCAGAGAATGAAACGTCCTGTTCAATAAAATATTTGATACGTACGATCAGTTTGTGGCTTTTGATGGCGTTTAATCCGATCAATGTGTTGAATGTTCAGAATAGAACAGAACCACATCAACAGAACTGGGTCTGGTCCAAAACAGGGGTCACTCGTGTTGGTTCAGGTTCTACATGCAGCCCAGTATGATCTGAAGTGGATTAGAACCAGAACCGTAAGAACACAAGAACCTAGAAATAAGGACGACTGCAAATATTTGTTTTAGAAAAAAAAACAGTAAATTATGAGAATATTTATATTAATGTTTCATAATGGCTTCATACGGAAGAGGATTAGAGCCACTGGAGAAAAAAAAGGTCCAATATTTTTTTCAAATTATTCTGAGAAAAATACGGAAGAGGATTAGAACAACTGGGAGAAAAAAAGGTCCTTTTTTTTATTATTCTGAGAAAAAAGAATTTGGAGATTAAAGTCAGAATTCAGAGAAAAGTCGGAATTCTGAAAAAAAAAAAAAAAGTCAGGATTTGGAGATTGAAATCGGAATTCTGAGAAAAAAGTCAGAATTTGGAGATTAATGTTGGAATTCTGAGAAAAAAGTTGGAATTCTGGGATTAAAGTTGGAATTTGGAGAAAAAAGTTCAGATTAAAGTCAGAATTCTGACTTTTGTCAGGTTAATAATTTAAAAAAAAAAGTGGACTTTTTTTTTCAGTGACCTTAATATCTTCCATAGTTAATTATTATTATTGTCTCTCATCTTGTTTAAGCTTTGGTGACATTTGAAGAACGTTTCTATTTATATTATTCAAGATGAGTTTATTTGAATAATTAAGTCATTGTTTTTTGTTGGAGGGTTAATTTGTTGATTCATGACCATTTAATTTATTTTTCTTATCAAAGATGGAGGGAACTTTTCAGTTTATATTTTGCACCAAATTATACAGATTTGTCATTTTTTTAATATATTAAATTTAGATATATGTTGTTTGTTTACAAAGTTTTGTAAACAGACACCTTTGGTACAGGAACACATTAACATTAGCCTCATTTTTTCAAAAAAAAAAATGATGAAGCGATAGTTGGGGGTACTTGGATAAAAAAAAAAAAAAAAAAAGGTATATTATTCAGGGGTAGTCCACAGTAAAAGTCTATATTCAGGGATAGTCCACAGTAAAAAGTATATGCACTGGTAGTCCACAGTAAAAGTCTATAATCAGCGGTAGTCCACTGCTAAAAAGTATATATGCAGGGGTAGTCCGCTGTAAAAAGTATAGATTCAGGGGTAGTCTACTGTAAAAAGTTTGAAAACCACTGCAAGAACATGACAGCATGCAGTTTGTTTGTTACTATTGAGGCTTACATGAACCACGTGATGGTCCAGTCTGGTCCACATGGTCCATTCTAGTCCACATGGTCCAGCCTAGTCCACATGGTTCAGCCTGATCCACATGGTCCAGTCTGGTCCACATGGTTCATTCTGGTCCAGTCTGGTCTACATAGTCTAGTCTGGTCCACATGGTCCATTCTGGTCCAGTCTGGTCCACATGGTCCATTGTGTTATTGATTGACAGGTGTTTATCTGCTCTTTCTGATCACATGTTGCTCAACAGCCCTCCCTCCGGAGCTGCTGTGTGCGGACAGACCTCCCACTCCCTCCCCCAAACCCTGCGCCAGCTCTGGGACCGTGTGGGGAAAGTCCACCGGTCGGACCCGGAGACGGTGCACCATGTCGGCCAGAGGCAGAGCGGGTCAGACCCACGTCCAAGACTCGTCGGACTCGGACTCAGAGCTGGACGGGGTCCCGGCGCCTCGGCCGTCCGGGTCCGGCTTCGGTTCCGGGCCGTGCGTCGGGTCCCTCCCCCGGATCCAGGTGATCCACAGCGGACACTTCATGGTTTCGTCCCCGCACAGCGACGCGTCTCCGCGGCGGAGGAGAAGGAGCGACTTCGACACAGTGAACCGGACCGGGTGTCAGACGTATCGGTTTCGGACCCCGGAGCTCCAGCCTCAGCATCGACCCGACCCTCACCCGCCTGTTCGAGTGCATGTCCCTGGCCTACAGGTGGGTTCGGGTCCCCAGGTCCTGGTCCTGGTCCTGGTCCTGGTCCTTGTCCAGGTCAGGTCCGATCTGGTCCGTCTAACCAGAAGGTCCAAAACAGACAAAACTAATGCAGATCTGATCAATATCTGAACCAATAATCAGATCAATATCCTCTAATTAATCAGATGAACTGTTGTGCAGCTTTAATTCCTGAACTAAAATGACCCTGTTTGGTTACATGCACTGGTTTCATTCTGAAATAAGTCACTTTACTTCACTTTTATCTTTTCTTATAAAATAATATCCATAGTTTCTCTATTTCTACATGAATGAAAGACAAAAAATACTCCTGATTTTTGCAGAAAAATACAGATAAAATTCTAAAAAAATGCTGGTAAAAGGTCTGAGGTCTGGAACAAACAGAACCTGTTGGAGTTTCTGTCTGAATTCACAGGAAAATTGTCACTTTTTGAACAAATAAAACATGTAATTGTGAATATAAGAACCACTGGAACATGATGTATTGGTTGAATATTTACTGATCTTTTAGAAAAACAGGACAATGAGACGACACTAAAAATCAACTCCTGAACCAATAATTAGATCAGTATCCTCCAAAAACTAGATTAAATGCACTGAATCTCTGCAGCGTTTATTCATGCACCACAATGACCCAGTTTGGTTAAATTTACTGGTTTTCTGTCCAGTTTGTCCAGTTATTTTCAACTGAAAAAGAATTAAATTTTACTTCAGTTTTATCTTTTCTTATAAAATAACATCCACAGTTTCTATTTGTACATGATCAGTAAATAAAATATAGAAATACTCCTGATTTTAGCAGAAAAATGCCGATAAAATTGTAATAATTGGTGTTCAGTCTGAGGACAAACTAAAGCTGCTTGAATTCACAGAAAAGAAAAAAAAAACACAGGTTCTGCTAAATGAATCAGTTTTTGCACAAATTAAATGTATAATTGTGACGAAATGAACCACCTGAACCTTGGGATTCATGATTTTTGATCTGATTTTTACTGATCCGTAATAAAAACAGTTCAGTTCAGTGTCTGTGAGATTGAATCTGCAGGAAATGAAAAGTATTTGAGCAGAAGGAAGATACTGCAAGGGACGTGGATTTGTCTTATTTATCTATTTATTTAAGTTTTTACAGTAAATTCAAACTGGAAAACAACACTTTAACAGCTGAATTTATGTTTATTTTACAATGACTATGTTATTTGAACAATTATTTCCTCATTAGCTGTGACTTATGGATTTTTTGCCGTTTTAAGTCCAATAAAAGCAGATTTTCTTTCACATTATTGATGTAAAATACACTTAAATTAATCAGAAAAATTTAAAAACCAAAAGGACTTTTCCCAGATCCAGAAAATAACACTCAATGTCTAGATATTCAGTAAATTAAATACAGAAATATTCCAGATTTTTCATAAAACAATGCAGAGTATATTTAGTTCAGTGACAGGTTTTATTTGTTATTATTGGATGTTATTTATCATGTGTTTAAAATGGGACCAAAAATAGTCCAAAATGACATGAAATTCTGTATATTTCTAAAACAAAATGTGTGATAGAACAAAAAACCAGATAAATATGATAAAAATATCCAATAAATGTAGTTTTTTCTTGGATTCATGTCACTGTTTCCTCTCAACACAAGTATTTTAAAGACTTTTTGACATCAAATAATCCTGAAATAAACACTTTAAACTCTCCTTCGGTCTTAACGTGCAGAATTCAGGACATTAACATTAATTCTGCATCTTTATGAAGTCAAACATTAACCTCGATTCACTTTCAGCTAAAAAAAAAGATTAATCGAGTTTTAATCAGTTATTCCTGCATATCTTTAATAGACTCACAACAAAAAATCTGTTGTATTCACATTAAAAAAATCCACTTTTTCATCATTACAATGAATTTAACATGTTTTCCTGCAGACACATGATAAAAACCGATTTGTCCTAATTTTTCTCCTTATTTCCAACAAAGTTTTTACTTGATTTTGCTGAAATCAACTGGATTAAAAGACACACACTTCCACTGGTGTGTGTTTCTGCAGACCAGCTGCTTAATATTGAGGTCATTTGGCATAAATTGACTCTCATACTCAAACAGAGATGAGGCATCAGCAGCTTTTCACCTCCTACGACTTCAGAAAAACCTCCAAACAAACCAGACGCAACAGACTTTTAAAGGAAAAGTCTGGAAAATAACGTCCACAGCCCAGTTTAACCCATAACGACCCAAACCATCTACTGATCTAAACTGTTTAATACCTGCTGATCCACTAATCCTATCAATACATGTCAATAATTGGTGTAAAATACAGTTTTACCTTAATTATTAATTGGATAAAATGTGCAAAAACTTGTAAAATGAGAACAAAATTAGCAAATTGCTTGGAAAAATAAGGAAAAAGATTTACCAAAAATCTTTAAAATATGGCATAAAAGTGAACAAATCCTTCTAAAGTGAAGAGAAAGTTAGCAAAATATCATTTCATACCATCCAGAACCCTGTATTTATTCTGTTAACCCTCAAAAACCAGAACCATCTACTGATCTAAACTGTTTAATACCTGTTGATCCACTAATCCTATCAATCCATGTCAATAATTGGTGTAAAATACAGTTTTTCATATTTTCATGGTCATCAGATATGATCCATTTGGGCGTTCAGAGGCTCCGTAGTTACTGTGGAAACAGTCATCTTCTCCAACATTGATTCCCCAGTAAAACCCATGGAGTTGGATCAATGACAGTGGATGGACACACTGGGTTTATGCTGAATAAGAAATAAAATGAACTAAAACACAAAAAATGTACAACATCTTAAATAATGCAAAAAAGAAAAAAAAATTACTAAAATGAACTTAAAAAAAAAAAAGTAAATTATTGGTCTAACATGCAATTTTACTTCAGTTATTCATAGGGTATAATAACTTGTAAAATGAGAATAAAATGAGCAAAATACAGACAGACAGACAGACCCACCCACCCACCTCTGCTCAGTTCAGTTAGTCTGGTCTTGGTACCCAGTCTCCATATTTGGGTGATGGTTAAACCACCCCTAAGCTGACCTGTCTAAATATATGCACTAAATATGTACCACATATATGTATTAGAACAGCAATTTGTATAATGTGTACTGAATAAATATTATTAATATGATGATTAAAGATATATACATAATAAATGTGTCAGATCTAGTTGTGTGAGGTTGTAATTCTGTGGTTTGAAGGTAGAACCTGGAACAGGCTGCATGTTGGTGGATGTACTCCTCATCACGTACACCTTTAACCTTTGAAAGTGTAAATATTCTGTTTGTTTCAGGAGAAAAAAAGTCCAATCCTGTTCAGTCCATGTTAACACACACTGAGGTCATGTTTTATTTCCTTCAGCTCAATCAAACTAACATAAACGATCATAAAACTTGACTTTGTATGTGATCTGAGTGACACTAAAACTCAGATGATGTCCAATTAACAGGTTGTGTTTGTTTAGTGTCCTTCCTGGGATTAAATCATGGATGTGGAATATTCAGACTGCAGACTTTTGACAGTTCAGGCTGATTGTGGTTGTAGTGTTTCTATCAACGCTGCTTCCATCTGTTTCAGTTTCCTGTTTGTCTGCAGGATGAACCATAAACTGTAAACATATAAAAACCTTCTTTTCTTTGTGTTTGATCAGTCGTCGCCAGTAAAGGACGGGGGTTGGATGGAACTAAAGGGTTAATGGTCGTGTGTCGTCTGTTGCTCAACAGTTTGGAAAATCTTGTCTGGAAACTGGACTTTGACTCTAGTTGGAAACAGGACAGATTATAGAGTAACTGAGGGAAAGGAGATCCAGAAAGCACGACCTGACACTGGAGACAGGACCAAGATTTAACCCTTAAAGACCCGGACGTCCAGAACCATCTACTGATGGAACTGTTTAATACCAGAACCATCTACTGATGGAACTGTTTAATACCAGAACCATCTAATGATAGAACTGTTTAATACCAGAACCATCTACTGGTAGAACTGTTTAACATCAGAACCATCTACTGGTAGAACTGTTTAATACCAGAACCATCTACTGATAGAACTGTTTAACACCAGAACCATCTACTGATGGAACTGTTTAATACCAGAACCATCTAATGATAGAACTGTTTAATACCAGAACCATCTACTGATAGAACTGTTTAACACCAGAACCATCTACTGATGGAACTGTTTAATACCAGAACCATCTACTGGTAGAACTGTTTAACACCAGAACCATCTACTGATGGAACTGTTTAATACCAGAACTATCTACTGATAGAACTGTTTAACACCAGAGCCATCTACTGATGCAACTGTTTAATACCAGAACCATCTACTGATGGAACTGTTTAACACCAGAACCATCTACTGATGGAACTGTTTAACACCAGAACCATCTAATGATAGAACTGTTTAATACCAGAACCATCTACTGGCAGAACTGTTTAACACCAGAACCATCTACTGATGGAACTGTTTAACACCAGAACCATCTACTGATGCAACTGTTTAATACCAGAACCATCTACTGATGGAACTGTTTAATACCAGAACCATCTAATGATAGAACTGTTTAATACCAGAACCATCTACTGGTAGAACTGTTTAACACCAGAACCATCTACTGATGGAACTGTTTAATACCAGAACCATCTAATGATAGAACTGTTTAATACCAGAACCATCTACTGGTAGAACTGTTTAACACCAGAACCATCTACTGATGGAACTGTTTAATACCAGAACTATCTACTGATAGAACTGTTTAACACCAGAGCCATCTACTGATGCAACTGTTTAATACCAGAACCATCTACTGATGCAACTGTTTAATACCAGAACCATCTACTGATGGAACTGTTTAACACCAGAACCATCTACTGATGGAACTGTTTAACACCAGAACCATCTAATGATAGAACTGTTTAATACCAGAACCATCTACTGGCAGAACTGTTTAACACCATCTACTGATGGAACTGTTTAACACCAGAACCATCTACTAATGCAACTGTTTAATACCAGAACCATCTAGTGATAGAACAGTTTAATACCAGAACCATCTACTGATGGAACTGTTTAATACCGGAACCATCTACTGATGGAACTGTTTAACACCAGAACCATCTACTGATGCAACTGTTTAATACCAGAACCATCTACTGATAGAACAGTTTAATACCAGAACCATCTACCGATGGAACTGTTTAATACCTGTTTATCCACTGAACCTGTCAATGCATGGAAAGAACTGGAGGAAAACCAAACCAAAATGAAGAAAAAACAATAAAACAGGCAATAAAATAAACAAAACCCAACACAATGATCAACAAAATAAATAAAAACCAACGCAATGATAAAAAAAAAATTAAACAAAAACAAAAAAGAACATTTACAAAACTAGAAAAGCACTCAGAAAGCACAAACCTCCGCCAAGGCAGATCAGTGTTGTGTGTCGTCCCCCCCCCCCCCCCCCCCCAATCACCACCAAAATTTAGTCATTTGTTCCTTGTGCCAGTATCAACATTTCCTGAAATTTTCATCCAAATCTGTCCATAACTTTTTGAGTTATCTTGCACACAGACAGACAAACAGACAAACCAACACCGACAAAAACATAACCTCCTTGGCGGAGGTAATGAATAACATGGAGAAAATAAGCAACAGAACAGGACCAGAACCAGAAGAGAATCAGACCCAAACTGGTCCTGCAAACCTGAACCAGACCTGCAGACCAGAACTGGACCACACTCAGACCTGAATCGGACCTGTAGACCTGAACCAGAACCAGAACTGGACCTGACCCAGACATGAATTAGACCAGACCCAGACCTGACCCGGACCTGCAGACCTGACCCAGACCGGTACCAGACCTGTAGACCTGAACCAGACCAGACCCAGACCAGTACCGGACCTGTAGACCTGAACCAGACCAGACCCAGACCTGACCTGGACCTGCAGACCTGTCCTGGTCTCTGCTTCAGCGTCTCCTTCAGTTTCTCCATCCTCTCTCTGTGTGTTTGTTCTTTTGTTGCGTCGCTGACTCGTTCAGAGGTGAGAAGAGCTTTTCCACCTCAGATCCTTAGTCGTTGCTTAGAAGCAGCTTTTAACGGACGACGTTGATGCAGGATCCACTTTAGAAAGAGCAAAGAAGACGAAGGAGAAGCAAACAGGATAGAAACATTAACAGGAATCTGGTTAATGACAAACAGTGAGGAGGAAGAGGAGGAGGAAGAGGAAGGAGGAGGAAGGAGAGGCAGAGGAGGAGGAAGAAGAGGAAGGAGAGGAGGATGATAGAGGAGGAAGAGGAAGAAGGACAGCAGGAAGAGGAGGAAGGAGAGGTGGAGGAGAGAGGAGGAGGAAGAGGAGGAGGAGGGGGAAGAGGAAGGAGGAGAAAGAGAGGAAGATTTTTTTCCACATATGAGCCTCTGTCCAATCGAATAGATAGACAGACAGACAGACAGACAGACAGACAGACAGACCGGTGAACTGCCAGAGGTTAAAAAAAAAAAAAAGAAAAAGCTAAGGTTAAAAAAAACTGATAAATAATGTGCATTTCAGAATTATACAAAAAGACGAACAAGAAATAGGTTAACAACTTAAAGCAGTTCTGCAGCAATGGAGGTTGATCAAGCCTGGAAAGTTGGTGCTACCAATTCCTACAAGTGTCCCAACGTTTCTGAATTCCTTCCAACCCCCTCTGTCTGCAGAAAAGTAGTGTTGGAACACACTCTGGTACCATACCGTTGTGAACATTATTTGAACAGTATTGGACTGCAGAAAGTAGTGTGTTACTATAAAAATAGAAAAGAGGAAAAGGCAATTAATGATAGAAGAGAGACAGACAGCAACTGTTAGTTTGAACTGTGAAGAGAAGACTTCCAGTTACAGGTTCAATGGGTCGAGTTGCAGCAAGAAAGCCACTGCTGAGACTTTAGAATAAGAAAAAGAGGCTTGGCTGGGCCATGAAACACCTCCAATGGACTACTGAAGACTGGAAGAAGGTGTTCTGGACTGATCAAACCTGCAACTGGAAGTCTTCTGTTCACAGTTCAAACTCAGACTTGCTTACTACGACCACTGTCTTCACTGTGCTTGAAGCTGTTGTCCTGTGAGTCTCCTCTCACTCCAGCTGTTGACTCTCAGAAACTTGTCTTCTGATTCTGTTGTGGCTTTGGCTCTGCCAGACCTCTTCCTGTCAGCATTTCCCCCAGTTTCTGAGTGCCTTTGGATGGTGAAGGAAACTGGACTTACTGACACCTGGACTTTCTTGGCAATTTCTCTGTAGGAAAGACCTACATTTTTCAGTGTTATGATGGTCTGTCTCTCTTCTATCATTAATTGCCTTTTCCTCTTTTCCATTTTTATAGTAACACACTACTTTCTGCAGTACAATACTGTTCAAATAATGCTCACAACGGTATGGTACCAGAGTGTGTTCCAACACTACTTTTCTGGCAGTTCATTCTTACCTTTGTACCATTTCAAGCTGTTCATTGGACTTGAACTGCTTGAATTTCAATACAAAACTGGAAAAATAGGGTTGTTCTAAAACTTTTGATCGGTAGTGTATATTAAATCTCCCAAAACATTGGTATCATCTATATTATAGAAGTCCAGTGACCTGTGTGTGTGTGCTTTATAACTGATAAACTGGACAGATCCATTCTTTGTCTTTTTTCAGAACTCATGTATTTATGGTCATGGATCACAGAGGCCAAAACAGCTGACTGATACAAACTACATACTTTTGGAGTTATGAGTTTTTTTAATGACAATGGGTTTACGGTTGACCTGCAGACGAGTCCATTCACAGCCGCTAACGGGGGTGGAGGGGTGGGGGTAGGATCAGGATCAATGGAAACACCGGGACATGACCGCAGAACCAGATCCAGCTGTGATCACACACTAATAAGGTCCGTCTGGTTCTTGCTGTGGCCCAGTTCCACTCCACCGGTACCCGGTCCATTCACATCTCCCTTCGGACTTCCCCTTCCCACCCTCTCGCCATAACACGGTGACAGACTGCGCAGACTCCAATTAGACAGACCAGACGTCAGATCACGAAATGGAGTGAGTCGTTATACACCGCCATCTTTAGTCCAGTGTTAAAGCCTGTGGTCCGTGTCCATGTCAGTACAAAACTAAAGAAGGAACATTTTATTTGTTCCTAATCTGTGTTCCACCGGTAAACTGAGTCTAATCTGTATTACACCACTTATCTTAGTCAAGTCATCCAGTCGGCGAATGTGAATGTGATAAAGTCACACTTAACATAACTGTAAAGACCTTTTAAAGACATTTTAACATCACTATGAATACAAATCAATCAATGAATCAATACAAAATTAAATAGGGGCCATTCTGTTTTTTCCTCATCTGTGCGTTACACCAGTAACCTTAGATCTGTTCCCCATTTAATAAACTCTACTGCTTCTAGAAACCTGGATTCCCACTAGTCAATATGCTAGTTCATACACACACACACACACACACACACACACACACACACACACACACACACACATATATACATATATATATATATATATATATATATATATATATATATATAAAATATACCCCCGTATGTGGGGAGATATTAGTCCTTTTTAATATCTTTACAATCACATTGCCATACTAAGAACACTTTGGCGGTGACTGCTGGACAAATGTGGTACAACATGTACAAATGCACAACAGCAGAAGAACGTCCACATTTACAACCTGTGGGTCCACACAGGTCATCACTCTAGTATATATAATAATAGTATATATGTATAAATTGTGTTCTGTTCTACTGGTCACATCCTCACATTAGTTTTAACATCATCAACATAAAAACCAAACTGTAGAAATACTTAGTGACTCTTATACTTAAATATGTCCTTTTTTGTCAAATGTTGTTTAGATTGACGTCAGTTAATCTGTTGTTTCTGCAGGGTTTGATAAAATGTCAGAAAATCAGCTGGTATCAGACATTTACTGATATTTGACGTCTTTTCACTGATGTCAGTATCGGATATTTGTTACTTTAACCCTCTGGGGTCAGACGCCCCTTTAATCACCAAAAGAACGTCATGTGTTCAGAGTGGTTCTAATGTCAGGAGTTTTAACTTTGGTACAGGTTTATTTATTTCAGCAACTTGAGCCATTAACACAAATTCAAAATGCTCAATAACTGTCATATTTTTAACCCTTTAAATGCCATGTTTGTAATGTGGTTAAATGTGTCAGTGTGTATTTTGTACTCATTAGTAGAAGGGTGTTAGTGTAGGAATTTAACACTGTTTATTATGGGATGGTTTTGGTGGATGGATCAGAATTTAAAAAATCAGACACAAATGAACAAGTTTTGAATTCTGACCTAACATAAATTGGGGAAAAATAATCTGACCCTCAATAAGATGAAGTGTAAAGTGTGTATAATTTGCTGGTGTTTTCATAAAAGTGTATGTTTTAATCTGTGTTCATTCATAATGACTGAAGGACGTTAAAGCAGGAACTATGTCATACTTATAAAGATGATTTTCTGGTGAAGGTCTGCAGGTCTGTGGTGTTTATGGTTTTATTTTTTTATGGTCATTGTCGGTAAAATAATGTCTTCTGTTTCAGTGGGAAGATCGTGTCTCCAAAGTGGAAGTCCTTTAAAGGTCTACGGCTGCTGTGGAGGGACAAAATCCGTCTGAACAACGCCATCTGGAGAGCCTGGTTCATCCAATGTGAGTTTACACACAGAGAAACAAACCATCAGCTGATCAGAGCGACCAATAAGAGCTGGGCGTTCTAATGTACATGAGGCACAATTCTGTTCAAATTACACAGTTTTCTGAAGAATTCTAAGGTTGTTCATATAATGCACATTTTTTAACAAAATGAATAAAAATGAAAAAATAATCAACAAAATGAATTTAACTCTTTAAGTGCCAGACAGTTAAGGGGCTAATAAGCCTTAGAAGTGCCACAGAATTTGGCTGTTTTTCAGTATTTCGCGTCGTTTTTATAATATTTGAAGAATCCTGCAGGAAACCGCTCGGTAACATCCGACCGATTGCTGATTAGATTCAAAACGCACCGGACGCAGCCGATTCATTATTGATCGTAATTTGCATAATTTATAATAATAATAATAATAATAATAATAATAATAATAATAATAATAATAATAATAATAATAATCTTTATTTATATAGCACTTTTCATACATTAAAAACTGTAGCACAAAGTGCTTTACATATCAGTTTAAAAATCAGTACCGCCCCACACCCACCCACTCACCCGCACACACACACACACACACACACACACACACACACACACACGCAAACTCACAAGCTCACACATACTTAAGAAGACTGACTGAGCACGGGTAGACCAGAACAAAAATGTACAAGTAAAAGTAAAACATCAATTTAGGAGGCGCTGTCTCAGGGAGCCATCCGCACCAGGAGGCAGCCGCCGACCCCAGCGACCAGGCACCAGCAACACAGCCCCGCATCCCAACTAGTGGGAGAGGGCCAACTGGGACCCCCACCCACCAGAAAGGAGCGGACCCCAGTGAGAGAAGGCGCCACAGCCCCCGGAGTCCACAGCCGCCCCCCGGCATGGAGGGCTCCCTCTGATGAAACACCAGAGAATAAGAAACATTAAAAAGATATAAAAATATTATTCGGTCGCGTGACCTCAAATTCCCGTCTGATTGGTCTCAAAAAGGGGGACACAGAAAGAACGTCATCGAAATGTGAGAAAGAAATGGGGTGGATGGTTTGTTTGTACACAAATGTGGCGTGTTCTCCAAAGCCGATCTGATCGGCCCGTGGCACTTTACAGGTTATTTTTCGTAAAGCCGATTTAATCGGCCCATGGCACTGAAAGTGTTAAAAAAGAAAATCAACACAACTGACAAAAATGAACAATAAATCAACAAAATAAATAAAATATTTTAAAAATTGAACACAAATCAACAAAATAATCAACAAAATGAATAAAATAAACAACAAAATGAACAAAAATGAAAAAGTAATTAACAAAAATAAACAATATAATCAACAAAATAAATAAAATAATTGAAGACTTGAACAAAAACCAACAAAATAATCAACAAAAATGAAAAAATAGTCAACAAAATAACCAACAAAATGAATGAAAATGAACAAAATAATCAACAAAAATGAAAAAATAATTAATAAAATGAACAAAATAAACAATATCATCAACAGAATTAATAAAATTGAAAAATTGAACAAACACGAACAAGATTATCAATGAAAATGAAAAAAAAAAGTCAACAAAATGAACAAAATTAAAGAAAATGAACAAAATAATCAACAACATGAGCAAAAATGAAAAAGTAATTAGCAAAAATGGACAATATAATCAACCAAATAAATAAAATAATTGAAGACTTGAACAAAAACCAACAAAATAATCAACAAAAATTAAAAAATAGGCAACAAAATGAACAAAATAACCAACAAAATGAATGAAAATGAACAAAATAATCAACAAAAATGAAAAAATAATTAACAAAATAAACAATATCATCAACAAAATAACTAAAATTGAAAAACTGAACAAACACGAACAAAGTAATCAATTTTTTTTTTTCGAATTGTCAACAAAATGAACAAAATAAACAACAAAATGAATGAGAATGAGCAAAATAATTATGAACATGACCAAACATGCTGTTAATCTGTAGTTAAATGTGTGTTTGTGTTCAGATGTGGAGAAGAGGAAGAACCCAGTTTGTGGATTTGTGAGTCCGTTAGAGGGATCAGAGGCTGACGCACATCGAAAACCTGAAGTAAGACACTAGTTAAAACCAAACGGTGTCAAAAACATTGATGAAACCGTTGGATTTATGCTCTTGATGCTTTTATCCCAAAGCAGGTTTTATTGTGTGTTTGTGTTTATCTGGTCCAGGCCATCGTTCTGGAAGGCAGCTACTGGAAACGGAGGATCGAGGTAGTGATTAAAGAGTATCACAAGTGGAGGATTTACTACAAGAAGAGGGTGAGGAGCTTTTACCGCCACCTACTGGTCATATGACATCACTTAGGCTCCGTTCACACAGCAGGTCTTAACGCACAATTCAGATTTTTTTGGGTGAAATCTGATTTTTTTGTGTTGGTTCATATTCCACATTAAATGCGACTTCTATCAGTTTTGAGTCTAAACTGAATGTGACCCTGAAGTGACCCACATGCACTAAAGTGGTCCTGATGTATTATGAGACCACACAGACACACACTGTTTATGGAAGTAACACTCCTGAGACGCAGAACTGTGACGTTTGTCGCACTTCAATGACGTAAAGGTCGGATAAATGCGACCTTGGACGTTCAGACTGAAGTCACATTGGAAAATATCAGATCTGTATCAGATTTAGGACCACATATGAAAGTGGTCTGGGTCAGATTTAGGACTGCATGTGAAAGCGGTCTGGTTCAGATTTAGGTCCGCATAGGAAAGCGGTTTGGGTCAGATTTAGGACCGCATATGAAAGTGGTCTGGGTCAGATTTAGGACCGCATATGAAATTACAACAGATTAGTGCTGTTCAGACTGTCTTTAACAGATCAGATCCAGGCCACATATGGACACACTTACCTGTAGTGTGAACGGAGCCTTAGATTAAATTAATCCTGTGTTTTTGCTTCATTTTCAGCTTCAGAAGAAGAAGGATGACATTCTATCGATGCTCCAGGAGGTATGACCACCACTGATAGTTCAATATATGATCATCAAACCCTATTATTGTCTTTATTTTATTGTATTTTTAGGGTGTATGTTGAGTCTGGTTAACCCTCTGGTCTCAAAACCACAGAGTGAATAATCTGCACAGTGATGTCGTATGTCTGAGCTGTTTATGCTAGAGTTGGAAATCTTAGTTACAAGGCCGATACGATACGTATCTCGATACAGCATCTCCGATCTGATATATTAAAGATACATGTATGGCATCTCACGATGCGATGCGATACGATTCACACCCAAATCACGATACAGAGCAATAAAGCACATTCTGATTGAACACATTCATTCTGGTAAAAAAAAAATGCAGTGCAATTCAATGAGCTTGATTATTTATTTATCAAATAAGACCATGACTTTTTTTCCTTTTTTTTTTTTTTTTTTTTTTATATTTTAACTTTAGCCCTGAACAAAAATACCAAATACTCAATAACTGTCATATTTTTCACCCTTTAAATGCCACGTTTGTAATGGAAGCAAACCATATTTTTGATGCAAAAAACACAAAAGAAGTTTTCCCCCATTGTTCTACATGAAAACTGTATTATTTATTTGTTTATTCCTTCCTCCTGTCATACGTCAGTGATTAACACCAACATTGGTTCATATTATTATTATTTTTGGTTCTAGGTCAGATGTTAACTGTGTCAGTGTGTATTTTGTACTCACTTGGTAGAAGGGTGTTAGTGTTGGAATTTAACACTGTTTATTATGGATGGTTTTAGTGGATGGATCAGAATTTAAAAAATGAGGCAAAAATGAACAACTGTTGAATTCAGACCAAAAACAAATAATGAAAAATAATCTGACTTTTAATAACAGGAAGTGTGAAGTGTGTTAAATACTCTGACCTGGATACCAGAGGGTTAATACAAACAACAACAACATGTAAAACAACTTGCGTCATAACGCCACATTTGTTGGCAGGTGACACATATGGACAATACCTGTCATCTCCCACCGGCTTCACGTTTATTCAAGTAAAATAGCAGAATTTAATGTCATTTAATCAAATCTGACCTACTTCCACTGGAGCTTTGAAAGGACAAGGACGATAGTGACGTCACAGAGACAGAAACAAACAGAACAGCTGAAAACAGCAGGGTGGGAGAGGGGGAGGGGAGGGGCCCCGGTGAGAGAGAGAGGGAGGGGCCCCGGTGGGAGAGAGGGAGGGGCCCCGGTGGGAGAGAAGGAGGGGCCCCGGTGGGAGAGAGGGAGAGGCCCCGGTGGGAGAGAAGGAGGGGCCCCGGTGAGAGAGAGGGAGGGGTCCCTATGTGAGAGAAGGAGGGGCCCCGATGGGAGAGGGGGAGGGGTCCCTACATGAGAGAAGGAGGGGCCCCGATGGGAGAGGGGGAGGGGCCCCAGGTTAGAGAGAGGGATGAGCCCCCATTGGGAGAGGGGGAGGGGCCCTGGTAGGAGAGAGGGAAGGGCCCCGGTGGGAGAGAGAGGGAGGGGCTCCAGTAGAGAAGAGGGAGGGACCCCAGCAGGAGAGAGGGAGGGGCTCCGGTGTGAAAAAATGTGCAAGAAACAAAAACTCATGCATCATTATCAAATGTTCGGCAAATAAAGAAACGATTCAAACCATGAAAACGTGTAAATGAAAACTGCTGCAGAATCAGTCAGTCCAGCAGAAGTGCTCCAAACCTGTAGGGGGCAGCGTTTACAGACAACAGACTAGAGTACAACAGAATCTAATAAAAGTCACATGACCGTGCTACGCTTTAACTTCAGTTTGTTCCGGCTGTAGTTTGGAACCCTGTCAGTCAGCTGTTCTCCGTCTGTTCTGCCTTGCTGGAGGTCTGCGCTCTCCGAGTGCTTTTCTAGTTTATTAACTGTTTGTTTTTGTAATTGTTGAACCTTGTTTTTACTTTTAGCCCCCCCCACCCCCACCCCCACCCCCTACCCCTCAAAGAGCCATTGCTCTTTGATCAGGCTGCATTTGTAAATAAGAATCTGTTCTTAATTGCTTGCCAAGGAAAATAAAGGTTAAAAAAAATTAATTAAAAAAAAAAAAATTAAAAGTCTATGATATAAATTCAGTCCAAACCATCTGTGAGTCATTTTAGAAACAAAGTTAATTATTTAACCCAAATAGGGATGTAACACTGAAAACTTCATACCACGGTTATCATTATTATCGCGATATTGTTAAAATTGTGCTCAAAATATTCAAAAAGTACTTATACACACACTGAAATAATTTGATAAAGTTATATTTTGGAATTAAAAAAAACCCCAAAAAACAAACAAAATAATAGCCACAATGTGCTTTCTGTTGGCAGAAACATTAGAATATTAACATCTAAACATCAAACATACAAATGTGGATTAAAGATGGAACCTTATGGCCATTGTTTGACCATTTTCCATATCAAGTTTGAGTTGTTTTAGTTTCTTTTTCATAGATAGATAGAACAGAGGTCTCTCTCTGAGTTTTCAAAGTGCGTTAATCAAACACGGTTATCATGGTAATTAGAAATTAAATAGTAATACTAACCACTGGGTATTTTACAGTAGTTTATCATTATACCACTAATCGTTACATCCCTATACCCAAACTAACCAATGTAATATTTATCACATGAAATCTGCGTCATCCACCAGCAGGAGACCCCCAGAAAAAGGGCAGGGGGGGCTGTAGTGTGTTCCTGTCAGCGTGTTGACTTCAGGTCTTCCATCCGTTTGCACGTGAGCACAACATTCAGAATTAGGTCACGGACAAAAGGCTGCAGCTCGTATTGAAACACTGACACTTAGAAATAAAGACATGAACAAAGGCAGCGTAATGACCACCTGTAAGAGCCCAGTCACACACACACACACACACACACACACACACACACACACACACATTTCTACTTGGACTCACTTATATTCTCCCTCAAAAGAAAAACAAATCAAGACATCAGGCCATTACAGGAGGAATGTTGTGGGTTCAGACGTAGTCACAGCAGTTTCCGGCTCCATCTGAGTTTAATATAAAAGCACAAACACACTCAGACGTGGATGATAAAAGTCGAGAACATCCGACTGAAGCACAAGCAGCAGTCACAAGGAAACTCTGAGTCTGGAACGGCGCTCACTGTGAGTGTTTGACTTCATTCTAACAACAGAGGGGATGATTTTTCAGCATCTCTGAGCAGAACTAGAGCAGATTTTAGGATCATTCAACAACAGGAACTCCAAGTTCAGTCTTATTTTTAGTTCAACAGGCCGAAGGTCCGATGGACGACTGGGATCAGGTAATGTTCGTTAACAATTTTTCCAGAATCTTCTTCTCTGAAATGGTCAGAATGAGTTGATATTTGTTGTGGAACATCTCTGGGGTAAGGTCTACCAAGTTTGTTCAAAGAATTGGGAAATATTGATTTTTGATTTTAAATGAGTTTCCTCTGCATGGTGGCTGGGCACACCCTTAGGGAAAGGGTGAGGAGCTCAGTCACCAGGGGGGAGCTTGGAGTAGAACTGCTGCTCCTCCACATCGAGAGGGGCCAGCTGAGGTGGCTCGGGCATCTGTTTCGGATGCCTCCTGGACGAGTCCCTAGGGAGGTGTTCTGGGCATGTCCCACTGGGAGGAGGCCTCGGGGAAGACCTAGGACACATTGGAGAGACTGTGTCTCTCGGCTGGCCTGGGAACGCCTCGGGGTCCCCCTGGAAGAGCTGGAGGAGGTTTCTGGGGAGAGGGAAGTCTGGGCATCCCTGCTTAGACTGTTGCCCCCGTGACCCGGCCCTGGATAAGTGGCAGACAATGGATGGATGGATGGATGGATGGATGATTTTTTTAATGCATTTTTGAAATTTTAAAACCCCCATTGGTTTATAATGGGACACATTTCAAAGTGCTATAAGTTCTAAACAGTTGCAGATATTGATATAATTACTATTTGTAATAGATAGGAAGTCACATATGGGCTTTCATTTGGTGCCATGACCTTTGACCTTCAGTGACCTTGAAAGGTCAAACCCAAGGTCAACTATGTCCAGATTTCTACAAACTTCTAAAACTGTCAGCCAGAATTAGTTGAAATTCATAGCAGAGGTTCCTTGGGTTAAGGTCTACCAAGTTTGATCAAAGAATTAAGAAATATTGATGTCTGGATTTTTTAAAATGAATTTTTGACATTTTCCAAATCCCCATTGGTTTATATTGGGACAAATTTCAAAGTGCTATAACATCAAAACAGCTGAAAATATTGATATAATTTCTTTTGTCAATAGATAGGAAATCACATGTGGGC
>NC_043970.1:43868310-43895810 GCF_902148855.1 Sphaeramia orbicularis | reverse complement strand
GTCATCCAGTTCTCAGCCGGACCAGGTCCAGACCAGGTCCGAGTACCCCCCAGGGCCAATGCCCTGCGTCCACCAGTCGTACCCAGACACCCCTGTTTCCATGGCATTCAGTGGCGGCGTGGATCAGCCGGGCGCCGCCCCCTTCCTGTATCCGCTGCCCTGCCATAAGTTCGGCTACTACTCCCCAACCGGCGTGACCTCCACCGTCATCACCCACACCGCCTCCTCCCTGGGGGCCCCAGCGTATCCCTCCCACCCCATGGACGCCTTCACCCCGCCGCCCTACCCTCCAGCCGCTGTGTCCGACCCGGTTCACGCCCCACCCCACCCTGTCGGCGCCAGCCACTGCTTCACTGTACCCGAACAGGTGGCAGCCACCGGGGGGGGAGGGGTCAGGGGGAAATACAAGCAGAAGACAGGAGGGGTGAGCGCCGTGGCCCCGCCCACCAGCTGCCTCGCCAAACTGCTGTCCTCCGGCACCCGCGAACGTGAGGCAACAAACCATGAGTCTCTGTTGAAACAAACAGAAGCAGATCCATGTTTATGATGTTACTTCTGTGTTTTCAGGGAAACCGTCACTGGGGTTCGACGCAGCGTTGGTCACAACCAAAGGTCAAAGGTCATTGTCTCCCGGGTCAGCGGTGAGTCTGTCTGTTACATGACAACCAACTTCAATCAAACTCAAGTACATACTTTTACCTCCTTATATATACTGTACTATATACTATATATACTATATATATTATACGTAGAGGGTATGCACATACGTCACTTCCCCCTGGGCCACACCCCTCTAAGTCAGACTGAGTGGCAAAAACCAGCCTGCTCTACATGACGGAGTACAGCAGTAAACACAGCAAGACCGGGAACATGTGAAATATGAAATGAAATTAAGGACATTTGGACTCCACATGGATCCGAACAAGCTACCAAAAAACAAGTGGTCCACGAACGCTCACATGTGGACAGAAATTGCATATCCGGACATCCAGGGTGTAGGGGATCATTGCTATTTTTACCTGAAAAGAATATACATGGTTTCATCATGACTGACAACCAGGGTCCAAAACTAGGGCCCAGAACCAGCTGATCCAAAGTGCATTTACAGTAGACCATGTACTGACCCCAGTGAATATATGCAGGATCTCCTGGGACTGAGGAGATTTACTGAGTCTAGTTCAGATCAAGTACTTTATACAACACAGATACTGCTGCTGTGGACCAGCAGGGTACGACTTTATTCATGTAAATTATGATATTTTTCCCACCTGTTTTTAAATTATGACATTATTCTTGTAATATTATGGATTTATTGTCAGAATATGACGACTTTAATCTCATAAACGAATGACATTTTTGTTAAATTATGAGTTATTTTTATAACTATGACTTTATTCTCATAACATTGTGATTCTTTTTGTATTCGACTTTATTATCATAAAATTACAGGTTTTATACCGATGTTTTATGACTTCATACTCATAGTGACAAGCGTTTTTATTTTCTTATGTGGCCCTGATACGCTGTCGTAGCTTTATTCTCCAGTTCCCCCGTATTTGAAAAACTAGGTTAGCCTCAGTTTAAGTTAGTTTACAAATCATGTTGGACCACAAGGTTAAGAATCACAAAATGAAGACAAAAACCATGAAAGATCTGATCATGAAACCAAGAGCTTTACTAAGAAGTAACGTTAGCCAAAACAACACGTAATTTAAGGTATGATTTTACCCAAAAATACAGCATAAATTAATGTTAGCTGAAATGAAATGGGATCCACAAATCTAGGTTCAGTTTCCTGGATTTCTGGATCCATCTACTTCTCTTCTCTTTGTCTTTCGGTGTCTGTAAAATGATAGCTCCAACTGCTTTTCAAACCTGCTCATACAATCAATTGCACAACAGCTCTTCCCCATTTTTTACTGAATATTGTCCTTAATTTTAGACAGTACTGAAGCCAACGCTGTCACTCATCTCCCTCTTTCTGCCACTCAGTGGGCAGAACCACGGTGACTTCCGCTAGCGGTGACGTCACATGCATACCCTCTATTACTAGTGGCATTGTACCCGTGGTGCCATGGTACGATGGCATGAGAGGTTAAAATTTCCCAGCATACCTCACAACATTTGAATACGGACATAAAACTGTGACTAGTAGATCGTCAGGTAATGTTTCTATCCATTTGGTGAGTTTGGCGGCGATTGGGCGTGTGAAGGTCTGTGATGGTTGGTCTGTGGTGAGTTGGGACCCTGTCTGTGGTGAGGTTGGACCTGGTCCGAGGTTAGCTGGGACCCGGTCTGTGGTGAGCTGGGACCCTGTTAAAATCGCCCAGCATATACCTCACAACATTTGAATACAGACATAAAATTGTGCCTTGTAGATAGTCAGGTAATGTTTCTATTCATTTGGCGAGTTTGGAGGCAATCGGGCCTGTGAAGGCTGAGGATAACCCGTTCAAACGCCCTCCTGTGCTGCAGCATCGATCGGACATGGGACACCGGACGTACACAGAACGTGCATTGTCGTAGGATATACTGTCTGTAAATGATAAACTGAGGTGTAATATGGTCAAAACTGCACTGATTTATCTTAAGAAATTTAAGGTCATTCACATTTTTAAAGGATAGTAGGTAGATGTAAACAAAATAATACAAATTAACAAAAATGAACAATGTAATAAAAAAAAAAAATCCACAAATTCAACAAAAACTAACAAAATAATGAACAAATTTATCAAAATAAGCAACAAAAATGAACAACATAATTAACAAAATGAACAAAAACAAACTAAATAATTAACAAAATTGACAAAAATTGACATAATCAACAAAATAAATAATCGGCAAATTGAAAAAAAAATTAACAAAATGAAGAAATTAAACAACAAAATGAACGAAAATGAATATAATTAACAAAATAAACTAAAATCAACAAAATAATGAACAAAATGAACAATATAATCAACAAAATAAAGTAATTAACAAATTGAACCAAAATTAACAAATAATTAAACAAAATGAAAAAAATAATGAACATAATGAACAAAAATAAACAACATAATTAACGAAGTGAACATAAACAAACAAAATAATGAACAACATTAACAAAAATTGGTATAATCAACAAAATAAATAATTGACAAATTGAACAGAAATGAACAAAATGAAGAAATTAAACAACAAAATGAACAAAAATTCACATAATTAACAAAATGAACAAAAATCAACAAAATAATGAAAAAAATTAACAATAAAATCAGCAAAATAAATAAAATAATTGACAAATTGAACAAAAATTAACAAAATAATCAACCAAATTGACAGGAAGAAATCAGTTTGTCATTAACCCGTCAGTCTTGGTTTCGTTTCAGTCCAGCGGGGCCGTTCATCCTTCGACGACGACGCATCACAGAGCCTCGTGGCCTTCAGGGATCCCGGTGTTAACGCCGCTGCAGGGCCAGAGCGCCGTCCTGACCCACGGCCCCACCTCCACAGGCACCACGGTGTCTGCCCTCCTCAACCACAGCTCCGCCCATGGCTCCACCCACACCAGCACCGCCCTCCTCATCCCCAAAACAGAGAAACTATCCCCGGTCCAACTGTACAGCAGCGAAAGGAGTGGTTTAACAGGTACGAGAGCCTGAGGGGTCAAGGTCAAAGGTCAAGTTTATTTATATAGTACTGTGTTATTGAAGTTTCAGTTAATATTGATAATACTATATTTACTACAAAGTATAAAACCAAAGTTATTATAATATAATAATAATATTGTTTGATTAGTTCATATTTTTTCTTCATTATCAGACCATTGGTACAAACACACAGAGTTTAGGTCAAAGGTCAAGATTATTCATATTACACAGTGTTATTGAAGCTCCTGTTAATACTATAATATTTACTCCAATGTATGAAGCCAATATGATTATAATGTAATAATTAGGGCTGGATAAAAAAAATCAATTTAATCAATTTTGGATCGATTTCTTTTTAATCTTGCATAATTGATTAATGGTGGGTGAGATCGATTTTTCAGAGCAGGACCGCGAGTAAACAACCCAGAAACCGCCGACGTGGAAGCACGGCCGTCTCGCGAGTCCCTCGCGGAGATGGGGTGTCTTGGTAGTGCTCGCGACAGTTCTGGTGTGGGAGGAACGCGGAGGAAGGGTGGGGAAAACCCCTCCGCGGGAGGTCCTCCCGGCCTCAAACTGCAACCCGCAGTGTGGAGGAGCTGGCCGGCGGAGGCGGGTCGCGGAAGCCAGTCGTTCTAGAACTATTAACTTCAATTACCTAGTGTGGAGTTAGAGGAATAGTAAAGCAGAAATCACAAAGCTCCGCCCACCCTCCCCCTCCAGTGAGTTTCTTGTACCAAGGGCCCAACATGAGTCTGTTTCAGGGGAGCCAAATTTGTTGCAGTGCCCCAGGGTGATAGTAATGTGCCTAAAGGCTAGAGGCACCAGGTATAAAACAGAATAAAGATGATGTAGAAGTCTGTTCTGAGCCACTATAGAAACATGGACATGTTTCTGTCCTGTTCATTATTTTAGAGCAGATTCATCTATTTACTGCTGAAATGTCATATTTATTTCCTTTGTAATATCAGTATTGATTCTGTGTTGCACGGCTGCAGTAGTCAAATAATCAAGTTATAACTCAAAGTTGTACTTTCATATCACTAAATGAATCTGAATCAATTAATTAATACTGAATCGAATCAAATCATAAATTAATAGATTCAGAACCTTATGAATCGAAAATTGAATTGATTAAGGAAATTGGCCATGATGCCCAGCCCTAATAATGATAATAATATTATTTGACTAATTCATATTGTTCTACATGATCAGATAATTGGTACAAACACACAGAGTTTAGGACAAGGTTGTTGAAAAAGTTTAAATAAAATTATATTTTAAAAAAACAACAGAATGACTATAATATAATAATAATATTGTTTGACTCATATATATTGTTTCTACTTTATCAGATAATTAGTACTAGTTTAGGTCAAGGTCAAAGGTCAAGGACAAGTTTATTTATCTAACACTGTATTATTGAAGCTTCAGTTATAACTACCATATTTACTCCAACGTATAAAACCAATAGAACTATAATATTGTAATAATATTGTTTGATTAATTCATATTTCTACATTGTACAAAGACACAGAGTTGAAGTTTATTTCTAGAGCACATTTAACCCTATCATGCATTACTGAAGCTTCTGTTAATACTATAATATTTGCATAAAATACTCCAGTACAAACCAAAATCACTCCATGGACTTTCCTATTAATTAATATTTTTTCTACATTATCAGACACGTACATTTTTGGGGAGGAATGATCCCAGTCAGATTTATAATAATCCATGAAGGAAAGAGTTAAAACAACAACAACAGTCTACTAAAACTGATAAAAACAGATACAAAATAACATGATAAATAAGATAAAAACATCAAAAACACAACCGGTAGATAAAATAAATGTTACACACTTTAATTTAAAAATCTGTGGAAATAAGTGTGTTTTTAGAAGAGATTTAAGGATTTTTAGGGATGTTTTTGACCTTATTAATTAACTAATCAACAGTAAAACCTGGACCATGTTGCAGAAGCAGAACATTATTAACATATATTTATTATTTATTTCTTTTAGTTAATTTTTCTGCACATCCAGGCCAAACGTCCCCACCCAACCTTTTGGACAAAACCTCCAACCCAGAGTCTCCACACTCAGGGTTCTCAGCACACGCAAAACTGGAATCAACTAAGGTACCACATGTATTCATATGTATGTACATGTGCTTTTAAGGTGTATTCATGTGTGTTTTAATGTGTGTACATGTGTGTTTTTAATGCGTGTACATATGTGTTTTTAATGCATGTATGTGTGTTTTTAATGCATGTAAATGTGTTTTTAATGTGTGTACATGTGTGTTTTTAATGCGTGTACATATGTGTTTTTAATGCATGTATGTGTGTTTTTAATGCATGTAAATGTGTTTTTAATGTGTGTACATGTGTGTTTTTAATGCGTGTACGTGTGTGTTTTTAATGCGTGTACGTGTGTGTTTTTAATGCGTGTACGTGTGTGTTTTTAATGCATGTACATGAGTGTTTTTAGCTTACTGGCCGACAGGCCATAAGCTATTGTCATGCAGTGTCCGGCGTTGTGGTCATCTGTCGTCATCGTCCGTCATCATCCGTCGTCCGTTACAAAACTTTCAATCGTCTTCTTCTCCGAAACTACAATTCCGATTGACTTCAAACTTGGTATACAGCTTCTTTATGATGATGTCAACGAAAGTTAGTGAAATTATTTGGATCTGGATGTGATTCTGGATTTGGTGCGACTTTGAAACATTTCCCCATTATAAGAGATAGGAAGTGGATCGATGCAATAACTCAGTAAATGTAAATGATATCAAGTTGAAATTTCTACAGTCCAGCCCTGAGGGGGAGATGACCAAAACATAATGGCCACGTGCTGATCAGGATCTTCTTCTGGATCCGGGAACTTACGGAAACTTTAACATGGGCTCTTATGGGGAAAAATTTTCAATCCTCTTTTTCTCCGAAACTACAGTTCTGATTGACTTCAAACTTGGTATACAGCTTCTTTATGATGATGTCAACACAAGGTATTGAAATTATTTCGAGCCGGATCTGATTCTGAATTTGGTGCGACTTTGAAAAATTTTCCCATTATAACAGATAGGAAGTGGATTGATCCAATAAATCAGTATCAATGATATCAAGTTGGAATTTCAGTTTTTACAGATCTGATTGGAATATGACCAAAACATGGGCTATTTCTGTAATAGAATAAATACACATAACTGGGTGATAATAAATGGCATCTGGATACATTTCCGAAAGCTTTTAATTTGGCCGGTAAGCTACAGGGCCATTGGTCCTATTTTTAAAGTATAATCTCTGTGCAGCAGACGGTGTCTCTGCTAAATCATCTAAAAGTGCAATGCAGGTTCTGACCGTGGACCTGTCGGCCCAGTTTCAGTTTGATGTTCATATTTCTGCAGCAAACAGAGACCAGACGGATAACCCACATCTCAGCGGAGCAGAAACGCCGCTTCAACATCAGACTGGGATTTGACACTTTACATAACCTGGTGACAACACTCAGCTCTCAGCCCAGCATCAAGGTACTGAAAAAGGATGTGTGAGGGTTTGACAGAGAGATGTAATGAAAGGTGGGGTCTACAGGGGGACGATCAGCTGATGGAACTGATGAAAGGTGGGGTCTACAGGGGGACGATTAGCTGATGGAACTGATGGAAATGCAACTACAGATACCAGACCCAAACCTCCAGAACCATCGACTGATGGAACTTTAATACCTGTTGATCCACTAATCCTATTAAAACATGGAAATAACTGCTGCAAAATGCAGTTTTACCTCAATTATTCATCAGATGAAATGTACAAAAACTTGTAAAGCCAGAATAAAATGAGCAAAATACTTGAAAAATATGGAAAAAATTAACCAAAAAACCTTGAAATGTGTCATAAAAGTGAACAAATCCTTCTAAAGTCAGTCAGCCAGACACCATCAGTTTAAATATAGATTTAACAAACCAATGTCAGAAAATGATGAAAACTATGAAATAAAAATGCTTTTAATGCTGATAATCGGATGTTTTCTCCCATTTGAACATATTCTAATACTAGGTGTTATTCACTTTATGGAGGTAATATGAAAAAAAACTTTTTCTTTAAACATAAACACAGTTAATTACTTATTTATCCAATAATTTCCACTCAAACCTGTTGGTTTAGATCAGGTTTATCTACATCAATGTAAATACAAACACTGATGCGTGTTGCGTTCACTGTCTACAGACTAAGTTGAGGTATTGATGGTGCTGACGGTGACTCCTCTGTCATGATCAGATCAGTAAAGCCACCACCCTGCAGAAGACGGCCGAGTACATCAGTAAGATGCAACAGGACAGATCTCAGCTCCATGAGGAGGCGCAGAGGCTCCGAGAGGAAATCCAACTGCTCAACTCAGCCATTAAGTGAGTCCACAAACCAACGGGATTTATAAAGAACAACGACTATGGGTGGGTGGGTGGATGGATGGACAGATGGATGGATGGATGGACAGATGGATGGATGGATGGATGGATTATTTCTCCTCAGACATTTCAGGTTGTTCATATTTGTTCTGTTTTTTTTGTAGAAGGGTAGTTTGTTAAAGCTGTGTATGACTTTTGTCACCTATTTTTCATCTAATCTGTCCATCCTCAGTCATCTCCTCAGTATCATGGATCTGTTAGTCTGTCTGTCATTACTCACCTGAATCTCTTCCCTCATGGCGAACAGTTTCTTAGTGCCATCCACCATAAACAAACCATTTGTTTCCAAACAGAGTCGGTCGGTCACTCAGGTGCCTGACGTGCATTGTGGGAAGTGGAGTTCCACGCACTCGCTTTCACTTGGTCGACATGTTTGTTGTTGCTGCTGCTGCTGCTTGCTGCAGCTGCGCGAACCTCTGCTTCCCGCAATGCACATCACGACAAACTTCCAAAAATGCCTGAGTGACCTACCGACTCTGTTTGGAAACAAATGGTTTGTTTCTGGTGGAGTACGCTAAGAAACTGTTCACCATGAGGGAACAGATTCAGATGAGTAATGACAGACAGACGAACGGATCCATGATACTGAGGAGATGACTGAGGATGGACAGATCTGATGAAAAATTTGTGACTAAAGTCATACACAGCTTTAATATAAACCTTTTCATGTAATGTTACTTTTTACACTGAAACACAGATAAAATCTGCAGATGTCAGTTATTTATAGGGGTGTGTATTGGCAAGAATCTGGTTATACTATATGAATTACAATACTAGGCTCAAGATACAATATATCACAATATATCATGATACTGTTAAAAAGGCAATTTTTTGATTGTTTCTTGTTTTTTAAAATGAATTTTTCCTTGAAGAACTGAATTACACCAGAAATCTGCACAAATACTGAACACATTTTTATTTGATCCCAACAGGATCTAATGCTATATCACAAAATGTTCCTGTGTTGAAACTTCAATTCTGTTTTACAGACATTAGTTTCAGATCCTGTTCAAATATTCATATTCTATTCGTGCAGAACTAACATCAGAACATTATTTTAGTTCAATCCCAACAAAGGAACTAATATTATTTAATGAAAGAGTGTTAAATAATAATAAATAAAATATAAACCAAAAAGAAAACCAAAAAACCAAAATGAACCTCCACAATGTCTGCCTTTGAATAAATACCTAAAAATATAATTACAGTACTTTTTAATACCAATACAGTATTGTGAAATGAAATATCGCGATATATTGCAGAACCAATATTTTCTTACACCCCTAGTTATTTGTGCAGTTGTCATCATTTCTAGGTTGTTATTATTATAATATTTTACTGGTTCTGACCCACTTTAGATCATACTGGTCTGTATGTGGAACCTGAACTAACATGATTTTTACATCATTTATTGCGAATTTCTTCAGTGTAATTTTTGCATTTCTCATATTCATCTCATGGGCCGGATTGGACCCTTTGTCAGACCAGATTTGGCCCCAGGTCCACATGTTTGACACCTGTGTTCTATAGAATAGTTCTGGCCGCAGATGTTCAGAGTCTTTCATCCCCTGTGGCTGTTTGGTTTCCTTCAGGAGTCTCATGGTGTGAAAGATAGAGGCATGATAGTGTGAAAATTGTATTTAATTTTCATAATAAATTTCTGGTTCTTCATGGTCGTTTACGTTTTTTTTAAAGTGTCGTTTGTAGATGTAAACATTTTCATAATGCAGTTTTAGGGTTTTTTTTTACTCTAAAACTTAGTGAAAAGTTAATATTAGTCATTTTTTTTATTCTGACAGTATGTTCCTGTTCCTGTTCTGATCCACCGTAGATCATATTGGTCTGAATGTAAATGTTATTATGGGATGTCGGTTCTGTGAGTTCATGTCACTGTCATTGATATGAGGCGGTGACGCTGTGCTCTGATTGGTCGTTGTCGGTTCAGTGTTTGTCAGCAGCAGCTTCCGGCCACCGGCATTCCCATCACACGACAACGCTTCGACCACATGAGGCAGAAGTTCCGAGAGTACGTCCAGGCCCAGACGCTGCAGAACTGGAAGTTCTGGATCGTATCCTTTTCATCAGACGTTCATCAGGTCCAGGTTGAAGACACCGGAGACAGCGTGGACCGGATGAGTCCCTCTGGGGTTTATTTGGTAACATCAGTACAAGTTTTAGGAAAAACGCACAAAAATACATGCATGAGGTGAGTCTGACAGTAAATAAACACCATAAATCCACTATTAAAACAACACACTGTCATATAATTATGAATGTGACATGAAAAATGACTGGTTTGTTCAGTATTTTTCATCCAAAAGCCTTTTTCGTTGCGTCTAAATCAGGGGTCGCAAACATGCGACCCCGGGGCCAAATGCGGCCCCCCAAAGGTTCCAATCCGCCCGCTGGGATAAATTTGCAAAGTGCAAAAATTCATGTCAAACTAATTTTAGTTCAGGTTCGACATACAGACCAATATGATCTCCAGTAAAATGATAGTAACATAATAACCTACAAAAAAATAACTCCATATTTTCTTCTCGGTTTGATATGAAAAAAATTGTATTTCATTGTCTGTAAATAATGACAACTTGAAATTTTTGTCCTGTTTTTAGTGCAAAAAATAACATTAAATTAAGAAAATATTTACATTTACAAACTATCCTGTAACAATAAAACGTGAATAACCTGAACAAATATGAACAACCTGAAATATGTAAAGAAAGTTAAGCACAATTTTAGCTATTTTCTGCCTGTTACTCAGTGTTTAGTGTCTTTGTAGTTATAGTTGAGGCATAAAATTGTTAAAATTGCACTTATTTTTTTTTTAGGAAGTTTCAGTTTTTTCAGGTTATTCACGTCTTTTTTTATTTGGATAGTACTATAAGTATTTTCATAATTTAATGGGGTTTTTTGCACTAAAACAAAGACAAAAATCTGGAGTTGTCATTATTTCTAGGTTATTCTGTTATTATTTTACTGGACCGGCCCACTGGAGATCCAATCAGGCTGAATGTGGAACCTGAAAGAAAATGAGTTTGAGAGCCCTGATCTAAATGAACTAAAACACATACAGCGCGCATGTTTCTATTTGGATGGAAGTAGAGTTTCTGCAGTAAATGTCCCAACCTGAACCAAATGCTACAGTTTGAACTCCCACAATGCATTTCTGCGTATAATCAGGCAGATCAAATAAACGATTGTATTAAAAATATGTAAATGTGGTGCATAAGGCGGTGCTTTAATGACCATCTAATCTGTTTGTGCTTCTCTTATCCTGCAGCTCAGATGAGCAGATTAGGAGGTTTGGTAGTTTTTGTTTTGCACCTGAAGGGTCTTTAGTCCAACATTTATCAGACTCACATTCTCATTTAAACACACACTCAGTCCTTCTCTGCTCTTTGGTTTTTCTAGGGATCATTACATATTAAATGTGTTTAACCTCATCAGACAAAAGGCTTGGTCAAGGAGGGTTTTGTTTTTGCTGCTGGTGGATTTGTTGGATTTTTACTGAAATTAAAGATAAAGACTTGGTAATTATCTCTGTTTCAGACACCGTTTGACATCATCCGTCTGTTGTCTGATGCTTAGCCTGACCTCAGTTCTGTCAAACTCTAGGTTTTATTGTTTGTTTTGCAGATCGAGGACGGTTTTCAAAGACGACCTTATTAATCACGAGCTGAAATGTTTCTTTCTGTTAACCCTTTAACCCTTGAGCCCTGATTTAAGGTAAAGGTTCACATATTAACCCTTTAACCCCTGATTTAAGGTAAAGGTTCACATATTAACCCTTTAATCCCTGATTCCAGGTAAAGGTTCACATATTAACCCTATCAATACAAAACAACCTAAGTAATCAACAAAATGAACAATAATGAAGAAAAAGTAATGAAATAGGACAAAAATGCCTAGAGGTAACAAAACATTAAAAAAAAGAACTAAAGAAACAAATAATATACTTATGTAATGAACCATAACAGTGGTAAAAGAGAGTATTATTTACAGTTAGATATGTTTTTTTAAATTATTAACAATAAGAACATAAAGACAGATAATTTAGTTTTACAACATGTCGTACCAGTGCTGAAAGAAAGTAACAGGCACACTGTAAAAAATAAGACACTGGATTAATGTAAAGATTATTTTGTTCAATTCATGAGAAAATTTGAGTGAAACAAATTGAATTACTTTGAACTGAACATTTAACTGAACCAGTGCAAATATATATATATTTTTAATTTAATCCAGTTTAATTGTGTATTACTTTTTACAGTGTACAGTATAAACAGTATGATGATGTGTTAAAAATAAGATCACACTTGAGAAAATTAATTTGAGTGAACCAAATTCAGTTACATTTAAGGGAACATTTAACTGAACCAGATCAAAATTTTTTTTTTTTATTTGAATCCAGCTCCATAGTGTATTACTTTTTACAGTGTACCGTATATACGCTATGGTGATGTGTTAAAAATAAGTTGGTCCTCCTTAACTCGGCATCAGTTCAGCATAATCATCGAGCCCCTGTTCGAGTCGTACAACGGGATGGTGTCGACAGCCAGTGTGGAGGACCTGTGTCGCTCCACCCTGTCGTGGTTGGACCAGCACTGCTCGCTGCCCGCCCTGAGGCCCAGTAAGTCCACCCCCCCACCCCCAGATCTAAAACACTGATGGATTCCGATGTCATAGCTGTGGTCATCTGTCTTGTGTTTCCCCTCAGTGGTCCTGAGCTCACTCCGCCTCCTCAGCACCACCACCACCATCCTGACCGACCCTGCTCTCCTGCCCGAACAGGCCGCCCTCGCTGTCACCCAGGGCAACGCAGCGTCCGCCCTGGACCACTCCTTACAACCACCAACTCAGGAAAACATCCACCCAATGTGAAGCTCCGTCACAGAGACTCTAAGGCAGGGGTGTTGAACTCATTTTAGTTCAGGAGCTGCATGAAGCCAAATTTGGTCTGCAGTGGGCGGGGCCAGTGAAATAATAACGTAATAATATATGAAATAATAACATAATAATATAGAAATAATGTCAACTCCAAACTTTCCTCTGTGTTTTAGAGTGAAAAAAGTCAAATTATACGATGAAAATGTTTACATCTACCAACTATCCTTTAAAACAATGTGAACAACATGAACAACAAAATAGACTGAATATTGTTAAACTTGCACTTCAGATATTTAAAATGTTCATATTTGTTCAGGTTATTTGCATTTTTGTGAAATGATAGTTTGTTTCAGTGTAAATACAGTAAAATGACCTGAAAACATTTACATTTACAAAGAGAAAAATGTGGAGTTGTGAGTATTTCTAGGTTATTATAATATTTTACTGATCCGACCCACATTAGATTAAAGTGGTCTGAATGTGGAACCTGAACTAAAATGATTGTTAATATGTCAGTGTATTTTTTATTATTTCATAAATTCATCCCAGGGGCCGGACTAGACTCTTTGGTGGACCAGATTTGGTCCCTGGGCTACATGTTTGACCCCTCTGCTCTAAGGCTACGTTCAGATGCAGACAGATGTGTCCATATGTGACCTGGATCTGATCTGTTAAAGACAGTCTGAACAGCACTAATCTGAGCCAGACCACTGTCACATGTGGTCTTAAATCTGACCTGGACCACTTTCATATGTGGTCCTAAATCTGACCCGGACCACTTTCATATGTGGTCCTAAATCTGACCTGGACCACTTTCATATGTGGTCCTAAATCTGATACAGATCTGATATTTTCCAATGTGACTTCAGTCTGAACGTCCAGGTCGCATTTATCCGACCTTTACGTTATTGAAATGCGACAAACGTCCCAGTTCTTCATCCTCCATATTTCCTTCTGTAAACACAGTGTGTCTGCGTGGTCTCATATTCCATCAGGACCTCTTTAGTGCATGTGGGTCACTTCAGGGTCACATTCAGTTCAGACTCAAAACTGATAGAAGTCGCATTTAATGTGGAATATGAACCAACACACAAAAAAATCTTATTTGTGCATTAAAACCTGCTGTCTGAACGTAGCCATATTTAATCATCACAGTCTAATAAAACTCACCAGCTGCAGAAAGAATGTACTCCATGTCTCCAAAAAATAAGAATAACTATATGTGATCAATAATTTAACCTGATCAGGGTTTAATATAATAAAAAATGTACCTCTAATTAAGTGTTAAATAAATTGTTTTGTGCAAAACAACAACTGAAGGAGATGTTTAGTCATCAGTCTCTTTTTCATTGGACATGAAGACACATATGTGTTCAGTTTGGGGTCTCCACATCCATTTTCTGATCAACCTGCAGTTCCATAAATGAATCCAAACAGGTGAGTCCAGCTGCATTACTTCTTCCATGGGAATCTGAGACTACAGCTTTTTCAGCAGCATGTTTCAAATGGAATCCCTTATTATAATGCCACATAAATCTGAACATGGGGTGTCAAACTCATTTTAGTTCAGGGGCCACATTCAGCTAAATTTGATCTGAAGTGGGCCGAACCAGTAAAATAATAATATAATAATATATAAATAATCTCAACTCCGGGGGGCATACCTCTCAATTATTTCTTCTTCCGTCATTCCAAAAATGTTCACAGGAGGGTGAAAAAATGCGTTCTCTGCATCTCATTTCATCATTTCTTTGTCTCCCAACCACTTCCATATGTGCACAATTACACATCCAAACCGTTTTGCACCTCCTTTGAGATGTGTTAAATATAGACGCAGTTTCTATCAGCAAAATTGTTTTTGGGTTTCATAAATCACTTTGCGTGTGTTAAATTAATATATTTACATTTTCTCCTCCCAGCACATGCACAACTGCGTGTAAACGCCCCTTATTTCATATTCAATGTGGCAAATGTACTAACTGGATCAGGGGTCAGCTACCTTTACAACCTAAAGAGCCATTTTTGTCTTGGGGGGGGGGGGGGGGGAGTCTAACTGGATCTATGGAAAAAAATTTTTAAACCCATCTACATTTTACCATGAGGTGGCTGCTCTACTGTAGCCTATTTGTGATTAGTTTGCTATTTAATGTTGTATTTCCATTACAATAATGCAATGCCTGGTGCATTTATGAAATTATACAACTACAAGAAAGAAAACATTCAAGATCTGTACAATCTTTTAATGATGAACACTATTTCCAAAACATATTTACATTGTGTAATGGAGAAAAAGCGCAACTTTCATGTATAGTGGCTTACTTACACACTAGAACAAATGCAAATTGAGCATCATGTATTGAATTTGGCAAGAAAATAACCCATTTTGTTTTTTATGTTGCCAAAAACTATTTTATTCCATGTAAAACCTCCACATTTTGCAGATGGACAAAGTTAGAATGAGTTAGGCCTATGATAATGTTAAAAAGTAATGACTCATTCAGTTCATTTCAAAATGTTCCTTATGTTTTTGACCAGAGGAACTGTAGAGAGAGGCTAAAGAGCCACATTTGGCCCTGGAGCCACAGGTTAAAGACCCCTGAAGTGGATGCAGATGCGTTATTTTGCATCTTTGAAAGACGCAACCCTTAGTGCGCACTGTTAGTAAATCAGTTTGTACATTTTTTTGCGAGTGCAATGAGTTTGTACAGGTTTTAATACACGCAAACCTTTAGTAGATCCAGCCCACTGTCCGTTTACAGAGGAGGAGCTAACAGGCTGCCAAAATGAGCCCCAAGGTCAGGGGTCAGCACCCCTAGTCTTAGAGAGCCACTATCCTGCATGTTTTAGGTGTATCCTTTTCCAACACACCTGATTCAAATGATAAGCCTATCATCAAGCTCTGCAGAAGCCTGATAATGACCATCAGGTGTGCTGGAAGAGGGAAACATCTAAAACACGCAGGATAGTGGCTCTCTAAGACCAGGATTGCTGAGCCCTGCCCAAGGTAGAGACACAGCAGCCCAAAGACAATCCCAGAACTCCTGGAGTTCAACTGTCTGACCTATGCATCTGGTAGCACCGGGAACTAAGAAGAGAGGAGCGCGTGGCAAAGCCTTCACCTCTGGAGCAAAATGCGAAGCGGTGCGTGTACTGGACATGCAAGTCCGGTGGAGATCCACAACGACTGGCTCATGTTGTATTTTTGGCCTTCCCAAAACCACAAACACAACTGGATACCTGCTGAATATGGATTCAACCTGTGGAAGACCTGACTGCAGCTACTGTCAAACTACTGTGTGTTCCAAGGTCAGATGCTAATGCTAACTAGTGTACAGTTGTTAGCTAACTAGCTTGCCAACAGCCTTGTAATCTTCATTTTTCAGCTGATTGATCCGATTCGTATATTGGCTGTAAACCTCCTGAATCCTGATTGAATCCTTTTATCTTAACATGACTGCCGTGTGTGTGCAACACAAGCTTCGTATATTCACTGACTTTTTTTTTTTTTTTTCCCTCAACTTTATTGAAAATATTCAGGAATACAAAACATATAAATTTTGAACAAACATCAGTATATCAAAAAGAAAAAGCATTTTAGCAAATAAATTTAAGAAAAAAAGGCATAGCTTTAAAGACACAAGGCAGAATAGTGTATATATACATATACATCGACACACATACATATGCTTAATGCCTCTGAAACTGAATATTCAAATGTTTCAGAAAACAGTATCTCATTAATTCAGAAAAACGGAGCCGAATTTTATTTTTTTGTGAGAATGCAGTATACTTCCATATGTTTCTCCATTACCTTTTGACCAAAACTTTAGCTTATGAATTGGCTTCCCATGTCAGCCAATGTCTAATGCCTGGTTTTGTTTTGTCCACAGTATTCATGTGCAGATGAGGCTGTCTCAAAACAAGAATTGGCAAAGATGGTCATCGAATGCAGGGAATCGAGCTTAAAAAATATAAACACTCTAGTAAAGTTCAACCGAGCAGCCAACCAAAAAGTTGAACTGTTACAACAGCTGTCAAGGTGCCAGACAGACCTTCATATGGCAGAGGAACAGATGAACGAGTACGAAAGGGATAATTTTTTTGAGGACAACGTTCAACTGGGTAAGTCACCTCACATAAACACAAATGTCCCAAACACAGCGCAGGCATGAACCCCTGTCTGGATCTGCATTTAGGTTCACATTCTTCCATTGCTGCATGAAGCAGATGGTACTACTAGTGCCCTGTGCAGCTGAAGCCACAGGGGTAGTCCCATTAGTTGTTGCCTTACTTTTAAGTGTCCACAGAGCGGTTCCATACAGCGGTTCTGCTGGGAAGGTTTGGTCGTGGTGCAGACAGACCACATTGCCCCCCCCCCCCCCCCCCATATACTATTATAAGTAGGATGGAAACAGGGGTCCTGTCAAGTTGAGCTCTTTAGCGCTACTGAGCATGAACACCGGCCAACCCCCTCCCGAATTACACACACCACACTAAGAGATCAATTCCACAGGCAACACTGGTAAATGTATTTATTCATTTTTATTTCATGTGCTTCACAGGAGCTGAAACATACACCAGTCCTGCAGAAGAGCCGCAGCAGCAGCCCTCATTTTAATATTGTATGTACTTGTTGTACATAGACAGCCTGTTTGATTTAACGTCTGTGTATTTTCTGATGTTTAGTGATAAATGAATGTGCAAAAGCAAGTTTGACACTTCTACTGGTTCTTCCATTTAATGTTTTTCTTTTTCAGACACTGTTTTGTCAGAGACTTAAAGTGTCCATCACATCTCACTATGCCTATCATGCACACAGTGTGTTTCCATGAAAAAAGTAAAGCCTGTTGGCCTAGGTCTGTGGTGAAAAGCTAAAATACAAACAGCATTATCACATTATCTGGCCCAGTTGAATAAGCTTGATACAAGATGACAGGTTTTAGCAGTGACGCACGACTATAAATAGAACCAAAGACATTCACCAGGATGAAATCAAACACATTTTATTAATACAGCATTAGAGCAAAATTTCTCATGACACTTTACATATAGAACTGCACTGTAAGCCCGGACTTTGTATTTACTAAAATGCTTTAATTACAATGTACTTAAATGATTTCAGTCTTATTCCATTACTATGGAATGTTCAGTATATTCTACTGATTTGCAGACATAGTCGAAATTACAAAAAGTTTAAGTTGAATGGATTTAAATCACTCAGTTTTAGTCATGACCACACCTTTTTATCTGCGCATTGCATTGTGGGTATTGGGCATGTTGTTGAAAATGTGTTCTGTGCAGGGGTTCAGCGGGGTTGTGGTGTTAGTGTTAATCTGGACTTAATATGTGTATGTCAATGTTTATTGGCCTTTTTTGTGTTTGTTTTTGTATTTTTGTAGAGCTGCACCATGAGTTAGAGCCATAGGAAGAACAATGGATTTACTGTTCATCTATGATTGTGTTTTTACTATATAAATCTTTATGCCTTGACAAATTAAAAGCACTTTCTGTACTGGTACATTGCATTGAGCTAATTTCCATCCGCGCTACAATATATAAAGTTGAATAATTATACAAAGCCATTTATATTGCGAAACATTTTAATTTAAATCAACTTGGAATTGAGTCCAATGAACTGATATTAAGGCTAATGATTATACAAAGTAATTGACATTGCAGCATATTTTAAGTTAAATTAATTTGGCATTTAGTGTGTTGTACTTAAAATAGTAATTCCATTCAAATCAAGCATTTAAGTTTAATACATTCAAGTTTTCATTACTTAAATTTTTGAAGGCAACTGGTTACCTCAGATTTTTTAAGCAAACTCAACTTATCCGGTCTTACAGTGTGGTTGATAGAAGTTATTATAGAAACCCGACAGAATCCTCCAGGAGCAAACATTTTGTGACAGTGGTGAGGAAACATTTCCGTTGAACAGGCAGAAACTTGGAACCAACCCAGACTCCTGGAGGATGGATGACTGTCTTGATACAGAAGAGAGGGAGAGAGGGTGTTAAAATGTAGAACAGCTGGTGCTAGTATAATTACCAGTAAATAGAGCTCATGTCCTTAAGTCTTAATACTACAACTATTGATAGTGAATATACTACGACTGCTTTTACAAATGATATAAACCCCTACCACAGGGGTGTCAAACTCATTTTGGTTCAGGGACCATATTTAGCCCAATTTGATCTCAAGCGGGCCAGACCAATAAAATAATGACTTAATAACCTATAAATAACGACAAATCCAATTTTTTTTTTTTTTTTGTTTTAGTACAAAAAAACCCAATTAGGAAATATGAAAATTTAATAATTTAATTTAATAAATCACTTAAGAAAAGTTAAATAAAGAGAGAAAATATTTTTGGAACGGCCCTAAAATTAGCACTGGGTCTGTATGGGTTAATTTTCATCTAATCTACTGTGTCTGTCTGTAAACTGTTTGTATTTGTTCATCTGTTAATTGAACTCATGACCCAGTGCTACTTTTAGGGCCGTTCCGAAATTATTTTTCTCTCTATATTTCACTTTTCTTAAGTGATTTATCACCATTTATTATGACATTATCCTCTGAATTTTGCATTTTTTCAGTGAACATCATGTATTTTCCTATATTTAATTCACTGATCATGTGGATGTTCATAAGAGCTCAGATTAAAGTTGAGGGTTATTCTATCAAAAACGGGGAAAACTGAAGAAAATGTGACTTTTTCTGTAAAACATATGGTTCATTTTCATCTGATCTATTGTGTCTGTCCAAAAACTGTAATTTTTTTCCCCCAAAACTTTATTTACATAATGCCGTATACAAATAGAACAACAGAACATGGAAAAAACATAATGCTCGAGGTGAGGCAGGAAGAAATTAAATATAAATACATATATAGATATGTAAATTAAATTTTAAAAAAATAAAAGTAAAAGACTAAACAAGAAGGAAAAGGAAAAAAATACAACTTAAATTTGTTACAGAAGGCTTTAGTTTTCACAGCTTTAGAGTTCGTGCAAAAGTTGAGTGTCCAAGTAGGATTGAAAGACCACAAAGCTGGGTTTCTGTTTGGCAAATTTGCTTGCATGCACATGAAATTTTGCGAGTAATGAAATGAGATTAAGAATAAACAATTTCTTAACAGGTAGATCATTAATAAAGATACCAAATAAAATATCTTCAATTTTGAAGTTTAGAGAAATATCCAGTTTTCTATTTAACCCTGTCATGCATAGTGGGCACTACAGTGGACAGCTGTTCAAAGCTGTTCTCTTGTATATTCATGGATTTAATTGTTTTAGTTCCATATCAGCCAGCATAGTGGACGCTCATGCATCCCCCCATACACTGACATTCATACCATTACTGTAACTTTTCTGTTCTTGATAAACCTGATCTGTAGTAACATGTTTGAGTGTAAATGAATTACTTGTTATTGTTATTAGACTGTAATTAACCGTTTTTCTTAAACAAAAAGTTTTTTTTTTTATCATATTATCTCCATAAAGTAATAACTAATATTAGAGTATGTTAAAATCTGACAAAAACATCAGATTAGCTGCATTTAAAAAAAATGTATTTCATAGTTTTCACACAGTATATCAGTAAATACATGTTTCTTTGCTTCAGAAATTGAATGCATGGTGTCTGGCTGAGTGGACATTTTTGCAACTCCATGAAAAATAGCTTCATAAAATGTTTTTCAGTTGCATTTTTTTTTTTTTTTCATGCCTAAAGGAATAAAAACACTCAGGAAAATTCATGCATGAAAGGGTAAAAAAAAAAAAAAAAAAAAGACTGATATCACACCAAAAAAACCAAACAAACAAACAAAAAAAAACAGCCCTGTAATTGTTCAAATGTTTATTGAACTCATGACCCCTGTCTGTGTGGTTCTGTCCCGGCTGTAGGTGTCGCTATGTCTGGGCTGCAGTTCCTCCTCCGTGCCGCCGGGGGCCGCTGTTCCTCCTCCGGGGCGGAGGCTGACTGTGGCTCTTTTTGTTCCAGAGCCGCTCGGTGCGCTGTCCACTTCAGCACCACGAGCCGAGCGGAGGACGAGGCTCCGCATCTGCACCAGCACCGACCTCGGACCCGGACCTGGACCTGGACCCGGACCCGGATCCGAACCAGGTACACCGGAGACCCCGATACCCGGATCTACCAGAGCCGAGCCGAGCCGAGCCGAGCTGACGGACCGCAGCAAAGGTAGGACCGATGAAAAGACCCCGACGCGTCCTCCTTCCTGGTCCGTTAACACCGGATTAAAGGCGGTGTTTACGTCGGCCTCCGGTCCCCCCACGGAGCCTGGAGCCGTGGCCACGGACCCGGGCTCGGTTCGGTCCGGGGTCGGTGCTCGGTTTGTGGATGGTGCTGTTTTATAACTGTCCATCCGTCTGTCCGTGTGTGTGTGTGTGTGTGTGTGTGTGTGTGTGTGTGTGTGTGTCCGGTTGAGGAAACAACCCGAACTGCGCCTTCAACATGTCAACACTCAAACATCCGCTGCGTTTGCGGATTATCTGCGTTTTTCCTCTGACTCTGGAATGAAAGCATTTACATCCGAGCAGATCAGCACAAACGGAAGAAAGAAAAACAGAAAAAATAAGAACAAGAAACAGAAAAAATAGGAGCGAAATATGAAGTGATGCATTCACTGACATCTGTTTAATCCGGTTAATCTGCTTTATTCGCGGTTTGTTGAGTCCAGTGGTGATTGTGCGGCTTTCATGAGGTGGAACTGTTCTAAGTGTTGGTTCTAGGTGTCGGATGTTCTCCTGTTCTTCTTCTTTGTGTCTGGTTTGGTTCTCCTGCTGGTTTTTTCTGGTCTCCTACATGATCGTACTGGTGCCAGGTTCTCCAGACTGGTCATAAATGTGTCCTGATGCAGATTTCTGGGCTCGTGACTCTTGTGTTTAATTTAGTTGGAGCAGCAGGAGAAGGTCCGGGAGGTTCTCATGGATGAAGGTCTGTCAGCAGATGCGGGGTGGGGGTGGGGGCTTCAGGGACGTTTACGGAGCAGAAATATCAGGAAAGTCCCACCATCAACCACTGGTCCTGAAGTAGGTTTGGGGGCGGGGGTGGGGGGCGATTGGTGGATGTGTTTGTGTTCAGATGTGATTGTTCATGGAGGTGTGAAGGAAACACTGCTCCTCCTCCTCCTCCTGTTCATCCTCCTCCTCTTCCTCCTGTTCTTCCTCCTCCTCCTGTTCTTCCTCCTCGTTCTCTCCCTCCTCCTGTTCTTCCTCCTCTTCCTCCTCCTCCTGTTCATCGTCCTCCTCCTCGTCTTACTTCTCTTCCTCCTGCTGCTCCTCCTCCTCCTGAAGGGCAACGTTGCCTCCAAGGTGGAGAGGGTTAAGGTGGAGGTTTCATCAGGGTGTGAGTTTACACCAGTAGTTCCTTTTTTCTTTTCTTTTTTTTTTTTTTTAGTTTGTATTGTAGTTTTTACTTGGTCCATGACAATCATACAATGTTGTTTAATGTAAACAAGCAGAACCTTTATACAGAAATGAAAAGTATCAATAATACTACAAGGTGTGGAGGTTCTCTAGAAAGAAAAAATAGATGAATAAATAAATAAAGTAAATACCAGATGGATGTAAGGCAGTGGTCATCCTGCTGACTGGCAGTGTACTGTCAGACCATAATGGATCCTGTACTGGTTCTGTGGGTCCATCCAGTATACTGTCAGACCATAATGGATCCTGTACTGGTTCTGTGGGTCCATCCAGTATACTGTCAGACCATAATGGATCCTGTACTGGTTCTGTGGGTCCATCCAGTATACTGTCAGACCATAATGGATCCTGTACTGGTTCTGTGGGTCCATCCAGTATACTGTCAGACCATAATGGTTCCTGTACTGGTTCTGTGGGTCCATCCAGTATACTGTCAGACCATAATGGATCCTGTACTGGTTCTGTGGGTCCATCCAGTATACTGTCAGACCATAATGGTTCCTGTACTGGTTCTGTGGGTCCATCCATGCTATAGAACATAAAAAAAAACATACATTTACACGAGGCAGACTTTATTATTATATTCACCCATTCTGTAAGCTGTGAGGCTTAAGGGGTTTTCCGGAGTTTAAGGGGAACTCTGACTGGATACACTGACAGTTCTAAAAGTATATTTAGAACGACACCATAGACATGTTTTGTAGAAGATTAAAACATCAGAATGAGTAGAAGGATGAGGTCCAATATGAGTTAAAGATTCAGGACATTAAAACCAAAAACAGACTCAAGTACAGGAGTTAACACACACACACACACACACACACACACACACACACACACACACACACACACACACACACACACACTGGCTAAATAACCACCACCCTCAGTTTTAATAGACACTTCACTTCTCATCCTACCTCAGTTCAATGATCACAACCCATGCACTTTGTTTTTAATTTCACTTTGTATATATCCTATATATTACCCGTATACATCCTATATTACCTGTATATATCATATATTACCTGTATACATCTTAAATTATTTGTATATATCCTATATTACCTGTATATATCTTATATTATTTGTATATATCCTATATTACCTGTGTATATCCCATATTACCCATATATATCTATATTACCCGTATATATCTTATATTTCCCGTATATAACCTATATTACCTGTATATATCTTATATTACTTGTATATATCCTATATTACCCATATATATCCTATATTACCCGTATATATCCTATATTACCAGTATATATCTTATATTATTTGTATATATCCTATATTACCCATATATATCCTATATTACCTGTATATATCTTATATTATTTGTATGAATCCTATATTACCCGTATATATCCTATATTATCTGTACATATCCTATATTATTTGTATATATCCTATATTATCTCTATATATCCTATATTATTATTTGTATATATCTTATATTATTTGTCATTTTAATCTCGTTTTCATCTTTTACATCATTTTTAGATCACATCTTCTATATCTTCTCTTTTCTACGCCTGTCTTCTTCTTCTTCTTCTTCTTTGTCTCTTCCGTCTCTTCTTTCCGTCTTGGTTTTCGTTCTCTTACATCATTGCCGTCTGTCTTCCATAAACGCACACATCAGATTCTCTTCGTCGTCTTTGACTTTCCCGTCTGTGACCCAGTAAAAGCGTCTCACTGACCCATTTTGGATCCAGCTTTTAACACTTCAAACACACGTCGGTACAAATGGCTGCAGTGTTTCCAACGCAGCCGAGCGACGCTGGGAATTCAAAGGAAGTGGAGACAGACGGAGTCGATGCTGACGGAGACCACAAACTGCGCCGTTCTCCTTGAAAGTGCGAGGATGGAAGCGAGCTGCCGGCTGTGTGAAGTCACTGCAGGTGGGACGGACCGCCGCCATGTTGGATTTAGGCCTCATCAGTCTGCGTCCTATCTCTGATCCACGTCCATTTACAGCAGGGCATGTACGTCCTCCAGGTCCAACGTATGTCCTCCAGGTCCAACGTACGTCCTCCAGGTCCAACGTATGTCCTCCAGGTCCAATGTCTATCATCCAGGTCCAATGTCTGTCATCCAGGTCAAATGTATGTCCTCAAGGTCCAACCTTCAGCCCAGTCTGATCTAAACTGGACCGGACCAGTAACGTCTGTCCTCCAGGTCCAACGTATGTCCTCCAGGTCCAACGTTCAGCCCAGTCTGATCTGAACTGGACTGGACCAGTAACATAACAGCACAATAACCTATAGGTAAGGACAACTGTTTCTGTTTGTTTTGGTTCAATTAAAAAAAAAAAAAAATTATATTATGAAAATATTTCCATCTGGGTCTGTCCATGAAACTGGGTTTATTTGAACTATCAGCTGTTTTAGACCCAGTGCTGTGCACAGACTTTTGAAGGGCAGGGGTGAAAAGAAAAAAAGGGCACATACAGCACATTCTCACCACTGAAGAGTGTATTTTATACCACATTTTGACTCCCAAGAGGGCACTTGAGCACACATTTTGGCTCCCAGAGGGCACTTAAATGCACGTTTTGGCTCCCAAGATGGCACTTTATCATACATTTTGGCTCCCAGGAGGGCACTTTAGCGCACATTTTGGCTCCCAAGAGGGCACTTTAGCACACATTTTAAGTCCCAAAAGGGCACTTAGGCACACGTTTTGGCTCCCAGACGGCACTTAAGCACACATTTTAAGTCCCAAGAGGGCACTTTTGTGCATTTTGGCTCCCAGGAGGGTACTTTAACATGCATTTTGGCTTCCAGGAGGGTACTTTAGTGTGTTTTGGCTCTCAAGAGAGCACTTTACCACACGTTCTGGCTCCCAAGAGGGCACTTAAGCACACGTTTTGGCTCCCAAGAGGGCAGTTGGTAGCACGCTTTGGCTCCCAAGAGGGCACTTTAGTATACGTTTTGGCTCCCAACAGAGCAATTTGTAGCATGTTTTGGCTCCCAAGAGGGTACTTTAGCACACGTTTTGGCTCCCAAGACAGCACTTTAGCATACGTTTTGGCTCCCAAGACGGCACTTTAGCACACGTTTTGGCTCCCAAGACGGCACTTTAGCATACGTTTTGGCTCCTAAGAGGGCACTTTAGCATACGTTTTGGCTCCCAAGAGGGCACTTTAGCACATGTTTTGGCTCCCAAGAGGGCGCTTTAGCATGCATTTTGGCTCCCAAGAGGACACTTTTTTTTTTTTTTTCCAAATATTTTTGATTGAAGAAAAATAGGACACTTCCAATCACAGAATTACAATTTGCTTTTCTTTTTTTCTAAGTATAAACATGCATATATACACACATTTACACACATATATTACACATGCATACAAAAACAACAAATGAAAGAGCACTCTAATTAGAGTGTAGCAGAAGAAAACAAAGCAAAAAAATTAAATGTATAATTAAGTAAACAAAGTGCACCCCCCCCCACCCCCACCCTGAACCCTGCCCACCTCAGCTCATTCAGACCAGTACAAAGAAATGTTTACTTCTGTAAATAAAGTACAACAACAACAAGCACAATTCAGTCGGACCTTACCTCTACGTTTGGATAACAGCAACAACAACAACAATAATAATAATAATAATAATAATAATAATACATCACACTTATATGATGCTTTTTTGGACATTCAAAGACGCTTCATAAACAAAGAAAACAAAAGAACGGGGAAAAAAAGATTTAAAAAAATAAAAATAAGGAATAAAGGGTCAATGTGAATAAATGTGTGTTTTTTAATCTGTGTTCATTCATAGATCATATGATGAAAGACTGAAAGACGTTAAATCAAGATCTGTTTTATATATTATGAAGTCCACAGTGTCCATACTACATTCACCTGGATACCGAAGGGTTAAAGCTGCGTTTTATGGTCCGTCTCTGTCAGGAACCACCTGTTGTTCTGGTTCCGTTTGTTCTTCTGCGTTTGAACTCCGTTCGGTCTGCACAGCCTCACTGTGTTCACCATGAACCGCTCTGATAAAGATCGGTTGTAAATGATCTCCTTCAGATGCATAAACACAGCGAATACGTCTGTTAACGACTGAAAATAGAAAACCTGCTGCCGTTGTGTTTCCTGAAAGTAGGTGAAAGTGCATCAAAGCAGATCGAACAGATGTGGTTTTAACTGGGGTTCAATCACGTTTGTCAAGTAAAAGAAATAAGACACTTAATCAGCCAGAGGACAAGTTTATTTATTTATTTTTTTAATTCTCCTTTTATCGGTATTTTCCATGATTCATATGTTTATTCCCCATTCTCCTCTATTCATCTGAAAAGTACAATTGAATCTCACAGTTATATGTCACCCACAATTCAAATGATAATGATTGGTCCTCCTTCAGCAAAACCAAAGATGGAATTTATACAATAGAAAATTAAGAAGTAAACTCCTAGAACAGGAAAACTGGGGTGCACATTTATGATACTTAAAAAAACAAAAAAACAAAATAGTAAACATCAATACAAAAGAGTTTATCTTTTACATAACTTTTTTTAAACATCTTTTTACTTTGTTTTCATCTGCATTTTGTGTCGATTTAATCTTGTTTTGTCTTAATGTAGTTTCATTTTTCACATCTGTGTGTTAATCATTTGGTTTTAATCTCTTACATAACTTTTTAAAAATATCTTCTACATTTCGTCGTCATCTTTCGTCTTATTTTTGTTTTTGCTCCATTTTCATCATCTTGTTTTCATCTCTTACACCAGTTTTATATCATGTTTTCTACATTTTCTCTTTTCTTCATCTTCCGTCTTTCTTTTTGTCTTTTTCATTGTTTTCTTGATGCAGTTTTTACATATATTCTGTATTTTTCATCTTTGTTTTGGCTTCATTTTCATCTTAATAGTTTAGTATTTCATACTTTTTAGGCCATTTGCATTTTTTTTGCTTTGTTTTCATCTGCATTTTGTGTCAAATTAATCTTATTTCGTCTTAATTTAGTTTGATCATGTGGTTTTAATCTTTTACGTAATGTTTTTTTTTTTAATATCTTCTACATTTTGTCGTCATGTTACGTCTTATTTTTGTTTT
>NC_043970.1:43733310-43863310 GCF_902148855.1 Sphaeramia orbicularis | reverse complement strand
TCATCAGGAAGTAAAGAAAAGGGTTCTTTTTCAGGAAGTCAAAAAAACAATCAGGTTTTCTTAACATAAAAAAAGTGAAAATACAAAGCAAAGTTGTTTATTTGAAAATGTTTTTATGTTAACGATGAAATCAAACATAGCTGTAGTTTTTATGCGAAGATTATGTGAACAAAACCAGATTTGTATGTAAAAATGATGTATTTCTATTGTTTTGAGAAAAAAAACCCTGTAAATTTAAAAACAATGTCGCACCGTTTACATTGCAAGACCATAATGTTGAAATAATGGCCTATTTTCATGCAATTTTTTTTTAAGAATAAAAAAGTGCATTTAACATTTTAAACGTGTAAAACATATAATTGAAATCCAATGTTAAATATTTGTGCATATTTCTGCTGTAATTCATTTCTTCAAGGAAATAATAATTTAAAAACAAGAAACAAACAAAAAATTGCCTTTTATATACATTTATACATTTATATAAATATGGGGACAGTTTAGCTCAGATGAACCATGGAAAACAGACTAATGACCTCACAAATTCAACTGGGGATTGATTCAGGTAGAACATGACACTGACGTGCAGGGACACTAGAGCTAGTTTCCAGTTTTTATGGAAATGAGTGGATCATGTACCGTGTTTGGAATGAACATGGTTTTAATTGCTGTGGATAAACAGCATTGTCGTTGTTGTCATCGTTGTTGTCGTCTCCTTCAGTTCGTGTCAGTCGTTCAGTCTGAGTTGAACCGTCAGACGTCACCTCTGAGTTCGACTCTTCCATTTATTCACCCCAGAGAGACGAGGAAAAAGGCCAAGGACGCAGAGTTAGAAAAGCCGGAGGAGGTGATACTGAGCAGAAACAGGCTTCGGAGATGAGCGCCGCCGCTGCTGCCTCCGTTGACCTTTACCGCCGTTTCTCCGCTCGGCCTTCTGGGAATTCATATCAGCGCCGCCTGCTGCAGTCAATGCGTCGTCTGGACCGTGTGGAGCTGAAATAACAGACTCGGTATCTGCAGAATGTGCATGTTGTACCGCTGTATGATCAAACCCCGACGGCAGAGGGGGAGGGGCGTCAACCACACTCTGCGATTATGTAAAAGCGGCCTCTGACTCATAAGCAAACGCCTCCTGACGAATAAGAACCTGCTATTATTCACAGTCACTTCACCAGCAGCTGGAGTTGGACTGGGTTTAGTGAAATAGACTCACCTGTATCTGCAGCATCAACCACAGCATCAAACACAGCATCAACCACAGCATCAACCACATCAACCACAGCATCAACCACAGCACAAACACATCATCGATCACAGCATCAACCGCAGCATCAACCACAGCATCAACCATAGCATCAAACACATCAACCACAGCATCAACCACAGCATCAACCACAGCACAAACACATCATCAACCACATCATTAACAACAGCATCAACCACAGCATACACATCATTAACCACAGCATCAAACACATCAACCACAGCATCAACCACAGCATCAAACACATCAACCACAGCATCAACCACATCAACCACAGCATCAAACATCAACCACAGCATCAACCACATCAACCACAGCATCAACCACATCAACCACAGTATCAAACACATCATCAACCACAGCATCAAACACAGCATCAACCACAGCATCAACCACAACTGAATCATCAGTTGCTAATGGGGATCTTGATAAATTAAATGAAGCCACAGCATCAACCACAACATCAACCACAGCATCAACCACACTATCAACCACATCATCTCTTGCAGCCTCCTCTCGTCCACATGTAAATGCCCTTTTCATCGCAAACATTGCGATCTTTAAACCTTTTTTCGTGGTGCCTGTTATTAAAGTGTGATACTTTGATACTTTTTGTGAATGTTGTTTCTTCTGGTTCTGGAATAAAGGACACATTTGTCATTTTCAAACTTTTTTTTTTTTTTTTTGCCGATTCAAATAACCGTTTAATTGAATCAGAAAATAATCGATAGCTGCAGCTCTACTTAAGACAGAGGAAAAAGAATGTCCATATAAAGCCTGTGTTCTGCATTTGTAAGTAAACTATGATTTTCAAGATGGGGGGGTGGGGTATCTATGGCAACCCCCCCCCCCCCACACACACACACACACACACACACACACACACAGAGGGTTGACAGGTAATGCACATGGACAGTGATTGTAAATTATTTAGACGCTCCATCAGTCGGCGTCGCTTAGACTCAGACACTGAATCCAGAGCTGATGTTGGACTGCTGCTGCCTTCAGGTGCTGTGGGAATTATGGTAAATACTAGTTACAAACTCTATAATTACACATGAATGCCCCCTCATGTCATATTTTCCACTGGAGAACTGGGGAAAAAATGGATGAAATGACCTTTGACTTTTTCCACATGACGGGGCATTCATGTTCAATTATAATCAATGGTTTTTATTAATGTTCTGCTGCAGTTAACAGATGATTTTACACATTTATATCAGACACAGTTTCCATGTGGTGTAATTTAATATGATCGGACACGTCCTAAACCGTTTTACCTAAGTGTCAGTTCACCATAAATTCTTTCATTTAGACAACAAAAGCACTTGAACACAATGCAAGTGGAAGCAAACATCTTCCCGACAGCACCTGAAGGCAGCATTAGACTATATGAGGGTCAGCTCTGTGTGTGATGATGTCACGTATCTGCAGCAGCTGAACCGCCATCTGGACATTAAACACCTTCAACAGAAAAGCTGAATATCTGAGTGGGATTCAACGAGTCTGTGTCTGATCGAACGCTAACGTTAACGACTGCCAGTAAACGTACTGTTCAACTCCAAACAGCATGGACTGAAGGGAGGCGTTCTGCAGACGTGTTAGAGCGAAGAACGTCATTTTAGTTCAGGTTCCACATTCGGGCCAGTATGGTCTGATAAAATAAGAACAGAATAATCTATAGATAAGGACAACTACAAATATTTATCTGTTTTAGTATGAAAAAACAACAACAACAGTAAATTATGAAAATATTTACATTCAGAAATTATCCAGACAACATGGTTTGGATGGTTTGTTCAACATGTTTTTTTTTCGTTTTTTTTTTTACAAAAACATGTTGAATAAACCATTTTTATAACTCAACATATGAACATACACATTGAAAACTAAAAATAAATAAATAAATTAGCAGATTAATAAAGTTATATACACATATTTACATGAAAATGCAGGGAATGCCTCAGGAAAACTATATACAACTATTACCACTATAAACAACTATATACAACTATATACAACTATTTCCACTATAAACAACTATATACATCTATATACAACTGTTACCACTATAAACTACGATATACAACTATATACAACTATTACCTCCATAAACAACTATATAAAACCATTACCACTATAAACAGCTATATGCAACTATATACAACTATTACCATTATAAACAACTATATATAACTATATACAACTATTACCACTATAAACAACTATTACCATTATGTACAACTGTATACAACTATTACCATTATATACAGCTGTATACAACTATTTACAACTATTTCCACTATATACGACGATATACAACTACATATAACTATATACAATGATATACAACTATTACCACTGTATACAACTATATACAACTATATACAATGATATACAACTATTACCACTGTATACAACTATATACAACTATATACGATATACAACTATTCCCACTATATACAACTATATACGATTATATACAACTATAAACAACTATTTACAATAATATACATTTATATACAATGATATATAACTATATACAATTATATACAACTATTTACAACTACATACAACTATATACAATTATATACAACTATATACAATTATTACAACTATTACTATATACAACTTTTTTCCATGTCTGATTTGCTGTTGTAGTGAATATTGAGTGAATATACAATTACACAAAGTAAAAATAAGAAAATAGAATTTTTTTTTTTCAAAAAGTAAAATAAGAATAGAACTAAAAGTGGAATAAAATAGACATAAAATATGAATAGACACAATATTGACTGTATGTATATCTATGAAAGTCTATAGAAATAGTGCATTTATGTTTGACAAATATTGAATAAATATTATTATTACAAAAACAGAGGATTATTGCATGGACTTATTGCACATAATTGACATACGGGGTTAAATATGAGTCACAGTCGATCATTAACGTCATTATTATGATCAGAATTAATCAGCGTTTGACAAACACATGAAACGTATGTTCTAATTATGTTGAGTTTATACATTAAGTCTGTGATTTTGGTTTTAATTACACTCATAGATTAAATATAGCCGTACATCCCAGTGTGTTTGAAGCACACAGCAGGTTGTAGAAGGGTTTCAATGGGTTTTAGTGACTAATGAATGTTCTTCCTGATGCGTCATCTGTATCCTCTGCCTCCTGTTGAACCGCTCTACTGCTGCTGCTGTTTTATTACACTTGTATGTTTTAATGCTTCAGTTTTTATTGGCTTCTTTCTTTTCCTTCCTACACACATACTCCTGCTCCATAACGGTAATTATGCTGCTATCAGAGTTCCCTAACCTTGATTTAGTAAGCAATTTCAACTTTGGCAATCAGTGGAATGTACACTTGAGTCCCAGCAGAAGGCTCCAGTTTCTAGTTTTTTTATGCTAATGAGGCCGATTATTCCACAGCCTATGAAATCAGGTTTCAGCCGCGCCTGCAAATCCTTTATTGTTAGAGTAGAACAATAAGAAATTAGCTCCAACTCTGCTTTATCTACATGCATAGTGCACTTTGGACTCCAGAGAGAACGGTGTAAAAAAGAAAAGAGCATCAGAATGAGCAGCAGGAGACGGAGAAATGAGAAAGAATGAGGAGGAATGAGGAGAAACACAGAGGAACGAGGAGGAACGGAGAAACAGAGAGAGATGAGGAGAAACCAGGAAGAACGATGAGAAACAGGAACAAGGAGAAATGAGGAGGAATGACGAGAAACATGGACAAAAAAGGAGGAACGAGGAGAAAGGAGGAGGAACACAGAGGAACAAGGAAAAAGGAGGAGGAATGAGGAGAAATGAGAAGGAACATGGAGAAACGGAAAAACCGAGGAACAAGGAGAAACAAGGAGGAACGAGGAGAAACACGGACAAACAAGGAGGAACGAGGAGAAAAAAGGAATGAGGAGAAAGGAGGTGGAACACGGAGAAAGGAGGAAAAAGGAGGAGGAATGCGGAGAAACTGAGAAACTGAGAGATGAGGAGGAATGAGAAGAAATGAGGAGAAACCAGGAGGAACACGGACAAACAAGGAGGAACGAGGAGAAACAGAGGAACGAGGAGAAATGAGGAAAAAGGAGGAGGAACGAGGAGAAACAAGGAGAAAGGAGAAGAAAGTAGGAGGAAAAAGGAGAAATGAGGAACATGGAGAAACAGAGAGATGAGGAGGAATGAGAAGAAACGAGTAGGAACAAGGAGGAATGAGGCGCAACAAGGAGAGAGGAGGAGCAATGAGGAGAAACAAGGAGAAACACGAAGAAACGAGGTGGAACAAGAAGAAACAAGGAGAAATGAAAGATTGGAATGAGCTTCAAAATGACTGAAACTGGACAGTTGAATTTCAGTGTCTATAATTCTTGTGTTTTTATCTGAGGTCATCACTGGGTCCATCCTGGTGGAAATCTGTCTACATTTACCTTTGATTATTGGGTCTAAAAGTTGGAGAGACTATGTCTCTCGGCTGGCCTGGGAACGCCTTGGGGTCCCCCCAAAAGAGCTGGAGGAGGTGTCTGGGAAGAGGGTAGTCTGGGCATCCCTGCTTAGACTGTTGCCCCAGCAACCCGGCCCTGGATAAGCAGCAGACAATGGATGAATATTGGGTCTAAAAAGATGGAAAAGTGACAGAAACTAAAATAAACCCAGTGTCATAGAATCATCCATATGCATTTATTAATGTTAAACACTGTGCGTTTAGAATATGACATGAATAATATAATAGTCAAATATCAATGTATTTGAATAAATGTAGTTTATTTATAGTTTATAAAATGAACCCAGAATGACGGCACTAAACTGGGTCACTGTACAAACATTCACACTATTTTTTTTTTTTTTTTTCATTTGAAATACATTTTCCTGAAAATATAAGTAATTATCTACCCAAAAATGTAAGTTTGGTCTAGATTATTGTCATTTAATTTTTTTGGACCAGATGTGAACCTTCCCTTGACTTCACCCTCCAGTTGGTTTGTATTACATAACAGCTGAAAGCTCCTCATCTCAGCTTTCAGACGATGTTTGAATGTTGTTAATAAACAGTTCAACAGTCACTGTAGTTTGAATAACATGTTGCACACATCGTGGCATCGGTGACATAGCGGTCCCTAAAGGGTTACAGCTGTGAGTGGTTCCTGTGCTGATAGAGTTTGCATTTGTCTGACTGTTCTCATCTGTATTCCCTCACTGTCCTCCGGCCTCATCGATTAACCCTGTGGTGTGGAGCAGATCTGCGTTAAAGGAGTCCGCTGTCAGGGGACATTTCATGGCCCGTGCCTTTTCCATTAGGGAGAAACGGGCCAATCTGCCTCCACTGGAGGAGGGGGGGGGCAGCTCCGAGTTACCGAGCATGAAGCCCACAGGCCCACAGAGCTCATGTTGAGTGGGGGGGGTGGTGCTTGTTTTTAGTGTCTCTCATTAATATTTGTGGTATTTTTTAAAATGTTTTTTTAGATTCCCTCTAAATTTGTGGAGTTTTTTCACTTGTTTTAGCATCTCTCATTCATATTTGTGGAAATTTGTAGCTTTTTTTAGATTCTCTCCCTAAAATGTGTGGAGTTTTTCCATTGTTTTGTATCCTCTCTTTAAAATTCATAAGTTTTTCTTTGCTTGTACTTTCTCTCATAACATTTGTGACAATTATTTTTTGTTTCCAGTTTCTCTCTGTCATAAAATGAGAAAGGAAGTGGAAAATGTGTTACCTCCTCCATGGTCACTTCTAAAGGTTCAGTGTGTTGGATGTAGTGACATCTAGTGGTGAAGTTGTGGAGTTTTTGCTTGTTTATAGCGTCTTTCATTAATATTTGTGGTATTTTTTTCAATCTTTTTTCTTAGATTCCCTCTAAATTTGTGGAGTTTTTTCCACTTGTTTTCAGTGTCTCCAATTAATATCTGTGGTATTTGTAGCTTTTTTAGCATCTCTCTCTAAAATTTGTAGTTTTTTTGCTTGTTTTTAGTGTGTCATTAATATTTATGGTATTTTTAAAATCTTTTTTCTTAGAGTCCCTCTAAATTTGTGGAGTTTTTTTTTTTTGCTTGTTTTTAGCATTTCATTAATATTTGTGGTATTTTTTAGCTTTTTTAGTGTCTCTAAAATTTGTCGAGTTTTGTGCTTGTTTGTAGTGTCTCATTAATATTTGTGGTATTTTTTAAAATCTTTTTTCTTAGATTCCCTCTAAATTTGTGGAGTTTTTTCACTTGTTTTAGTGTCACTTATTAATATTTGTGGAATTTTTAATTTAATTTTTTTTTTTAGATTCTCTCTCTACCTTCAGAGCCAGAATAGAGCACAGATCTATATTCAACCTGAACGCACAAAGGGTCAAGGAACGAATCAGCACTTTTCAAAGTCCACATCCTGGACTGAAGTTGTTAAAAGACTGGGTTAGAGAGGATGTTAAACATTTATTCAGCAGCAACAAATGAGATCAGGACTGAAACATGAGAATGAAGATGGAAAGGAATGGATCTATGATGGATTTACCTTCAGAGTAAGTGTGTTAGAGGAGCAGGAGCCGTGATTGGACGATGCATCCACATGTTCCATCCTTATAAACTACATCAGGGGTGTCGAACTCATTTTAGTTCAGTTGCACATTCAGCTAAATTTGATCTGAAGTGGGCCAAACCAGTAAAATAATAGCATAATATATGAATAATGTCAACTCCAAACTTTTCTCTGTTTCAGAGTGAAAAAAGTAAATTTAGATTATGGAAAGGTTTACATCTACAAACTATCCATACAAAAGATGTGAATAACATTAACAAACTAAAAAAAAGTAACTGTAATTTTAACAATATTCTGCCTCAGTTTATAATTTACACTTGTACATTATAACTTACAGATCACAGTGGATCTACAAATACACAAAACATTTAATAACAAGCAGAATATTGTTAAAATTGTACTTCTCTTAAGACATTTCAGGTTGTTCATATTTGTTCAGGTTATTCACATTTTTTGCAAAATTGTACTGTGTTTTAGTGTAAATACATGAAAATATTTACATTTACAAAGAGAAAATTTGGAGTTTATGATAGTATTTGACTGGTCCTGCCCACTTGAGATTGAATTGGTCTGAATGTGGAGCCTGAACTAAAAGGATTGTTAATATCTTCAGTGTCATTTGTGCATTTCACAAATTCATCCCAAAGGCCAGACTGGACCCTTTGGCGGCCCGGATTTGGCCCCTGGGCCGCATGTTTGACACCTGTGAACTATATGGACAAAAGTATTGGGACACATCATGTCTACAGCTGTGGGTTTTTCATCAGTCTCACTCTCATTGGCTGTAATATTTGTAAAACTGATATAAAATGTGTGATTCACAACAAACCTCCATTGTAGCAGGTAGAAGTTTACATTTATATCATCAATAAAATAATCAATAACTCCAGCTCTGCTCTGAGTGTAGGTTTTTAATGGAAATAGAGCTGAAATTGTTAATAATCAATGGAATCATGTGAGAAAATTAGAGGAACTGTGGTGCAGTGAAGGTGGTGCGTTCAGGGACACTGACAGGTGTTGGAGATTCCATCACGGCTCATTGGGGCTCGTTGTATGAATGAGTCAGACGAAGCACAGCAGCGGGCAGGAAACAGATGGCACCGGTGGGGGCGGGGCCGGGGCCGGAGCTTGGATGGACTCGTCGTCCGTTGCTGTTTCCCAGAGGATTAATGAGTCCGTATTTGGACAAACACAACGCACGTGCTCATACTGTAACTGATGCGCCATTTTGTCCCATCATGCACTGCTTCCTGCACTGCTGGGGGACAGCGTTCATTTACAGAGGGTGAGATACGGTCTGACTCTGTCTGGAGATGGAGGGCAGAGGAACGGAGTCGGGGGGGGTCTGTTTGGTCACATAGACCAGTCAGAGTGTTCATGTGGGTTAGTTTAACTGGACCATACGGGACCGGTTCTGTCCTTGGGGGAAGTTGTGAAGACAGTTTACATACCATGACCAACATTTAGATTAGCCTAGACTACATTAGACTAGACTAGACTACATTAGACTAGACAACATTAGACAAGACTACATTAGACTAGACTAGACTACATTAGACTAGACAACATTAGACAAGACTACATTAGACTAGACTAGACTACATTAGACTAGACTAGACAAGACTACATTAGACGAGACTAGTTTAGGGGTCAGTCTATCTCAGATCACCCAATTAAATGGCATTTTTAAACCCCACCCTCTCTGATTTTTTTTTTGTTAAATTTGGTCTATAGATAATTCATAGCCAGAAAAACCCAAATTTCACATTTTAATTTTATCGAACCAACAGTTTTCAAGATATTGCAATTTCATTTTTACCCTTTTTTTGCTAAAAGACTGTTTCAGCCTCATTTCAAACCGCTGTAACTCATCAACCACTTTCTGACAATTATTTCTGTAAAGGACAGACCAGAAGGAATGTGTGTGGTGGACATTTGGGGATGTTTGAGGTGGATGACCTTTAGAGTTGTATTTTGACCTTGAAATTGACACTGTGGGACACACCCGACCTCTTTGACACCAGTGAAAAATGCTGCCTCATGTGTCAACTACAACAGATTAAAAAATTAGAGTTTTTTCTTTATATTTGAGCAGATTGAGATCAAATACAGGCTGACCTCCAGATTCAGAGTGAATTCTGTGTATTACGAGAGCAGAAGATGTGCATGCAGAGCATCCAGAGCATACATATGCCGTGCCCAGATGTGTCCAGCACATACATATATATATATATATGTATATATATATATATATATATATATATATATATATATATATATATATACATACACACACACACACACACACACATATGTATGCATGCATATGTACATGTATATTCATGGGTGAGTATAAGCAGTATAATCCTGAGGGTTTGGTTTGGCTTCAGGTGTGAAACCACAGAGGTTCTCTTCCGTCTGCTGTTTTTCCTCTGACCTCGTCTTCACTAGAGGACGTTTCTTTTCCGTCCACACTCTGTGGGTTTTTCTCGGTGTTTTTCGTTTGTGTCATATCGACGTTTCGTTGCTGCTGTCGGTGTCAGTGACATTTGGTGCATTCTCTCATCACCAGCCGGGGGCTTCGTCTAACCTTTGAGGCGCCAAGTGGTCGTCCTTTGGACCAGCAGCAGCCGGATCACCTGACCTTTATGAGTGCATTCAACCCCCCCCCCCCCCCCCCCCCCCCCACACACACACACACAGACACCAACACCCCCCACCTCCCACCCCCCATGCCCTCTCTGCAGCCCAGTCCCTCTGAACCCCCTCATCTGGTTCTGACAGGATGGAACCGACGCCGTCCTCGGTTCTCCAGAGACCTGGCCCGACTCGGCAGCATGTCTCCGGGTGGGGGGGGGGGGGGGTGGTGGTGGGGGGGCAGACGGTCCAGCTCCACTTCCAAACACTGAAGATGGATAGTTTTACTGCAATTAGAGCAGGGAGTCCTGTCCACTGGGCTCTGCTCCATATCACTACCACTGCGTAATGTCACCGAGTGGATGTAAAACACAGAGAAAAACCGCCACAGAGTCAGTGAACACACCACTGTCACACACACAGACAGTGAATGCACCACAGTCACACACACGGACAGTCAAGTGTCATCAGTTAGAACTTTTACACATGAGGATTCTATGGTCATCCAATATGAAGACATGAGAGGGTCTGTGACAGAAGTAGTTTTACATAGAACACCTGAAAATGAGCTGATACTGGGTCTGTGTGGACATAGAATAGAATAGAATAGAATCGAACAGAATAGCCTTTATTGTCATTGTGTTTTTCCAGTCACTGCAACAATATGAAATTTAAAAACAATGTCAGAAAATAATAATTTTATTCTCGTAAAATTCGTTTTTTTTTTTAATCTTAATATTTTTCGACTTTATTCTTGTAAAATTATGACTCTTTTTGTATTTGACTTTATTATCATAAAATTATGGGTTTTATTCTTGATATTTGTTTCTACTTTATTCTGGTAGTGACAGGTGTTTTTCTGTTTCCGATGTGGTCCTAAAACGCCGTCATAGGTTTGTTGTCTTTCTTGCTGTGTTCTAGTGTTTTTCTTCTTCATTTGTTGTCCTGCGCTGTTTTGTATGAAAGCAGCAGAAACAGTCGTTCAGTTGAATGTGTCTGGTGTAAAAGCAGCAGAAACAGTAGTTCAGTTGAATTGTTACCGTTGTGGTGTTTGTGTGTGAATCGTCTGTGTTGTTGTTGTTGTTGTCTGATGTGAAGGTGACCTCCGCTCTCAGCTGTGTCTGCTGTTCTCTGGGTTGAAGGTTATGAACGCTGACAGTTAATAATATTCATAGAGTCGTCGCTGGTGTTGATGGTCGACACCTCTGACACAGAAACGAGTGGATGAAGACCATAAACAGTGATTTAGGCCCAAAGAAACTAAGAAAACAGGGTTTATTTTGAAAAAAATGACATTGTTGATCATGAACCCTCTGGTATTTACGCTCATAGACGTCCTTTAACCACCAAAATCTGCACAGCAACGTCATAATACTGTCCAAATATTATTCATACATTTTATTTTTAACTTTTTTTTTTTTTTTTTTAACTTTTTTTTTTTTTATTTCATCAGCTTGAGCATAAAACTAAAATCCCAAATACTCAGTAATGATCATATTTTAACCCTTTAAATACCATGTTTGTAAAGTAAACAAACCATATTTTTTGATGCAAAATTTCCAATATTCTACATAAAAATGATTAGTAATTTTTTTTATTTTTTCCCTCCTGTCATATGTCAATGAATAACACCAACATCGGTTCATATACATTATTATTTGTTGTGCTAGGTCAAATGATCTAAAATGAAGGAAATAAAATGAACAAATAGAATAATGAACAAAATAAACAAGAATGAATAAAATAATGAACAAAATGAAGAAAATCATCAAGGACATGGCTAAAATAATTATCAAAATGAGCAAAAATTAAGAAAATAATGAACAAAATGGACAAAAAGTAAATACATTAATGAAAAATATGAGGAAAATACGGCATGTTTGTTTATTTTCCCCCAATATTCTACATATAAATTGTATGAGTAATTTTTATTGTTTATTTTTTCTTCCTGTCATATGTCAGTGATTAACACCAACATTGGTCAAATGTGAAATGAGTCAGTGTGTATTTTGTACTCACTCGGTAGAAGGGTGTTAGTGTAGGAGTTTAACACTGTTTATTATGGGATGGTTTTAGTGGATGGATCAGAATTTTAAACAATCAGACCCAAATGAATAATTTTTGAATTCTGACCTAAAACAAACTGTGGAAAAATAATCTGACTTTTAATAACATGTAGTGTAAAGTGTGTTGAATACGGTCATGTGGATGCAGGAGCATTAATGTGAGAAAGACTCACTGGATCTGATCAAATACTGAAAAAGTAATAATTTAAAATGATGGTTTATACACGGTACAAAATGGCAGAAGGTGTAAGATGGTTCCTGTGGTGTTTGTTTCTTCATTATGTTTGTTTTTGTTCACTTTATTTGATTTTTTTTGCAGTTTTCTTTTCATTTTGTGTTGCCTTCAAGGACATATGCATTTATTTATTTATTTATTCATTCATTCAGGCAAAAGTGAACAACTTTTGAACAAATTGTGAAAAATAACTTGACCTTTCATCACATGAAGTGCTTTAAAAGTAAAATTTTATACTTAAAGTTGAGTTTTCATGTGGATAAGACGTAAAAGCTCCTGGTAAATCTCAGTTTTTACAGATACCTGTGAGTATGTGGAGCTTTGGACTGTTTGTAGCTTACCAGCTGATATGCCGTAAGCTATTGTCGCCGTGCGGCATCCGTCGTCGTCTGTCGTCGTCTGTCGTCGTCTGTCATCCGTTACAAAAATTTCAATCGTCTTCTTCTCTGAAACTACAATTCCGATTGACTTCAAACTTGGTATACAGCTTCTTTATGATGATGTCAGCAAAAGTTAGTGAAATTATTTGGATCCAGATCTGATTCTGGATTTGGTGTGACTTTGAATCATTTCCCCATTATAAGAGATAGGAAGTGGATTGATGCAATAACTCAGTAAATATAAATGATATCCAGTGTAAATTTCTACAGTCCAGCCCTGATGGGGAGATGATCATAACATAATGTAATATAAAATATAAAATAATCAGTAAGTATCAATGATATCAAGTTGGAATTTGAATTTTGTACAGATCTGATCAGAATATGAGCAAAACATGGGCTATTTCTGTAATATAATTGTTACGCCCTGGCCTAGGGGTTCACCAGGCTCACTTTTGTCCCCTCCCAGCTCCCAAGCACACACATCAGTCACAAACTAAAATTCACAATATTTATTTTCAGTATTTTGCTCAACAACTAAGGAAGGGTTAGGGGAGGGAGCAGCTAAAACAACAAACAAAATCTTCTGTAGAGTTTAAACTAAATTACCTACCCAAAATAAATGCAAGAAATGAAATACAACAAACTAACCTAAACTCCCTAACTCAAAACAGGAGAAAAGGTGAAACAAAAAAGAGCTGACCTCCCCTACAAGAAAAAGGATCGAATTTACAAAACAAACTATTTACAAGTATACACAATCAAATTTATCCCAGCAACGCATGAAGACTGACGGTCACACACAGAACACAGGGTTGGCAGCTGGCAGGAGGCAAGAGAGAGCATGGACGGAAGCTCCAGGGCCATTTTTAAAGGGGCCGGGCAATCTTGTTCCACCAATCCACTTCCTGCAACAAACAGACACAAAACGGGGAACAGCACACCTACAGGATGGGGGAGAACACACACACTAAACAGAAAACACATATACATATAAATGGACAAATTATGACCCAGGGTCATAACATAATAAATACACATGACTGGGTGATAATAAATGGCATCTGGATACATTTCCCAAAGCTTTTAATTTGGCCGGTAAACTACAGGGCCAGGGTCCTATTTTTCTGCCTGTTCTCGTCTGTTTCATTTCCTTCCAATCTGTCCATTCCAACCTCTGTCGGATCCATGCAGGACCGTGTGTCTCTGATGGCGGACCTGTCAGATACGTACCTGCCTCCAGTCTGTGTTTTCTCAGACGCTGCGGTTGTTTGTGCACAGGCTGTGGATTACGCAGGCATTCGTCCTGTGGAAGGCGCCTTAATCCTGCTCCGGTTTGCAGATTAGAAACCCCCGCTTTCAGAAGGTTTTCCTCAGTATCAGCTCCTTCTGCAGCGAGTAAATAAACACATTTAACACTGATTAGAACAGAAACAACACTGAGTCGGACTGGCCCTGGTACATGTTTTAACCCTTTCTTGCATGAATTACAATGGTCTACAGTTTTGTTTTTTTAATAAATGATCTGCCTCAGATTAAATGTACTAAATAATAAGTATTTAAATCAGATTAATTGTTAAACTATTGACCACAGTGTTGGTTGCTGCTGTTTTCCAGGCATATGATGGTGTGTTCTTCCACATATATGTTGGTTTTTGTCCATTTATCCAATAGATGTATAAATTTTCCACTGATAGAACCTGTACAGTCCATGTATTGTCATATGCAGACAGTGTTTGAAGTAGATCTGGTCGATCTGACACTAATATTCCTTTCGACTTAATCCCATTCTATCATTAATTCTCCAGTTTCACATTTTGGCCCCAGACTGTATCTGTGAAACTACAACCAACCAGCATTTAGGACTGGATTAGTCTCGATCAGAGACTCACATGAGGTCAAATTTCACTATTTTCATTCTGAAAACATTTGATTTATAGACCAGTGATATCGCAACCTTAATTGAGATTTTTTTTCCTGAGTGTTTTTTTCATCTTTAGACCAAAAAAAACAAAACAAAACAATGTAATAGAACCTTTTTTTTATGAACCTCTAACAGTGTAAGCCTCGTTTTGACCAATGATATGAATCCTTAGATGTTACTTCATCCTTCCATATTTGTTCTACCTTCAGGCTGGGGCACTGATAAGGAGGGGTACACATGACAAATTCATGGGGCCCAGTATTTGTGGGGGGGCCACAGAGCAGTGGAGGGGGCCCAGTGGAATTAGCAGTTGTGAAAATTTCTTGCAAGATCTGCTGTATAAGAGAGGTGTAGATGTCGGGAGGTGGACGTTGAAAGCTTGTTTAGTTTTGTTGTTGTTTTCACGGTATCATAAGTGATGCCCCCCCACCCCCACCCCCACCCCCCTGACAGATTGGGAAGTTGGTCTATTTCTGCACGGTCCAGAACAATTATGTTTCCATGGGGCCCATAATTGGTCATGGCACCCTTGCCTTCAGGGGTGTCCTGATGTAGAAGGATTTACTACATATTTATGGGATGTTCAGCATTTATGACTTCCTGTTGACCATCTTGGTTATGAATATTAAAAAAACCTGCACTTCCCCCTTTGTCCACTAGGTGTCTGTGTATGTGATGATGCACCAGTGTCCACTGTGTCGGCTGATATGAACTAAACCAACCAAACCCATGAACATATAAGAGAACAGCTGGAGAACAGAGGGACCCAGGGCATGAAAGGGTTAATGTATGTCCTCTGGGGGGGTGATGGGGGGTGGTGGTGTTGTTGATGCTGACTGTGTGCTGCTTCAGAACCCTGAGCCTGTGGTGGAATCTGACAGATGGTCAGAGATGTGAGGTCTGAGCAGGATCAGAGGTGGACGTCCACCACAGAGACACCGGCGTTTGTCTCATATTATCGGCCTTTTGACGCTTCACGCATGGGCGGTGATACGGGAGATGGAGATGGAAGAGTCAGAAGGGGTGGGGGGGGGGGGGGGGTGACCGCTCTCACCTTGACGGTCGGAGGAGAGAGGATGAAACAGGTTGATTCTGTTCAGTGTCTGAGCTGAAGGCGATGGAGCTGTTTCCATGGAGACGTCACCTATCAATCACTGCATCCAAAACCACAAGTGAATGGATGAATGAGTGAGTGAGTGAAAAAAAAAAGAAAATATGATCTAAGGATTATAGAACGATAAAATTTTTATTTTTAGCAGAATACACTTGTTTCAAGTTTTCACAGTAAGTCTATCTATCTATCTATCTATCTATCTATCTATCTATCTATCTATCTATCTATCTATCTATCTATCTATCTATCTATCTATCTATCTATCTATCTATCTATCGTTCTAACGTTCTATCGTTCTATCTATCTATCTATCTATCTATCTATCTATCTATCTATCTATCTATCTATCTATCTATCTATCTATCTATCTATCTATCTATCTATCTATCTATCTATCGTTCTGTCTATCGTTCTATCTATCGTTCTATCGTTCTATCTATCTATCTATCGTTCTATCGCACTATCGTTCTATCTATTGTTCTATCGTTCTACCATTCTATCCATTGTTCTATCGTTCTATCATTCTATCTATTGTTCTATCTATCGTTCTGTCTATCGTTCTACCTAATCTATCCTGTGTGTGTCTCAGTCATCTTTCTAACTCTGTACACAGCTGACTGCTACAGTTTGTCATACTTCTGTCTTTTTGCTCAGTGAACAGACTAGTGAAAACAGTAAGTTGATCGAACCAATATTTTGGGTGATATTAGTAATTTTGGAATACAATAGTCTTATAATCATGTTACTATGTCCAGAACACTTTGGCAGTGACTGCTGGAAAAAATGAGGTACAACATGCATGAATACACTACAGCATAAAAACGACCACATCTAGAACCTGTGGATCCACACGGGTCAACGCTGTAGTATATATATATATATATATATATATATATATATATATATATATATATATATATATATATATACAGGGTTGGGAAGCAAAATTTACAATGAACATTTAGTTGTTTTTTCTCAGCAGTCAATTGTTTTGAAACCAAACATATATTGATGTCATAATCATACCTAACACTATTATCCATACCTTTTCAGAAACTTTTGCCCATATGAGTAATCAGGAAAGCAAACGTCAAAGAGTGTGTGATTTGCTGAATGCACTCATCACACCAAAGGAGATTTCAAAAACAGTTGGAGTGTCCATAAAGACTGTTTATAATGTAAAGAAGAGAATGACTATGAGCAAAACTATTATGAGAAATTCTGGAAGATACTATTAAAGAAGAATGGGAGAAGTTGTCACCCGAATATTTGAGGAACACTTGCACAAGTTTCAGGAAGCGTGTGAAGGCAGTTACTGAGAAAGAAGGAGGACACATAGAATAAAAACATTTTCTATTATGTAAATTTTCTTGTGGCAAATAAATTCTCATGACTTTCAATAAACTAGTTGGTCATACACTGTCTTTCAATCCCTGCCTCAAAATACTGTAAATTTTGCTTCCCCACCCTGTATATATATATATATATATATATATATATATATATATATATATATATATATATATATATATATATATATATATATAAACAGTATATGGTTATATGAAGATGGAATACCTCAGTAGATATGTAGTGATAAATAGATTTATTTATCCCAAACTGGGAAATTACATTTATAACAGTTGCATATGTATGGACAAAACTACTGTGTCCTCCATAAACAGTCCCTGTGTCCTCCATACTCATCCTCCAACTATGGAGCTGGTTTTATTATAAAAATTGTTTAAATTAGTTGTGGGAGAACAAGGTGAAAAATGAATTCTTAGAACAAGTCAAATAATCTGAACAAGATTAAGTCTGAATAAGTAAATAAATGTAAAAAATGATCTTTCAGATAAATATTCCACATTCCAGTCTGTTTATCTGCATCACATATTCCTTTTTTTTTTTTTTCTCAGTGGAAGTTTTTCTGACGGTTGACCTTGGTTGTTTGGAAGCGTGGTGTCCTCCAGCGCTGGTTAATCACTTAGTGTCTGGTCGTTGTAAAGTAGATGCTCCTTATGGTGACAGGCAGCGGGCCTGTCAGCGGCGGTGGGCAAACGACCATCCAAGGCCTGCACAGACCAGCACACATGACAAAACATCCTGAAGCAAAGTCCTGCACAGACCAGCACACATGACAAAGCATCCTTAAGCAGAGTCCTGCACAGCTTTGCTTTATTCAAGACTTTTTTTTGCTTAATTGAAGATTTTTTTTTGCTTAATTGAAGATTTTCTTTTTTGTTTAAATTGAAGATTTTTTTTGCTTAATTCAAGAATTTTTTTGCTTAATTCAAGAATTTTTTTTGCTTAATTCAAGATATTTTTTTTTTTGCTTAATTCGAGATTTTTTTTGCTTCATTCAAGGTTTTTTTTTTTTTTGCTTTATTCAAGTTTTTTTTTTTTTTGCTTAATTACAGTATATCATCCAGGTTATTAACATGTGGGTTTCTGTATAGTGTTGTATGAAAGTGTCAGATGTTTCAGATGTGTCAGATGTGCCGTAGCGGTCTGTGGTCGGTCATTCCTCTTCATCAGACATAAACACAGAACAGCTGCTACTCGACTGCAGACCCTGACCCTCTTCTTTAAATCCCATTTTCACCACATTCAGATAAATAGCGGCTGCAGATCTGAGGTCCAGCCGTGCATTCAGACACATTTACAGAGTTTTCAGCTGATTCCAGGAGCCGCGCTGCGGCGCTGAACGCTCTGTAATGGATTGACTTTTGGCCCTGTGTCTTTTTCTCCCTTGAAGATGGAACGAAGCCTCCGCCATGCACTCCATTTAGAAGAGCGCCGTCATCCAAATTAATTTGAGATGGAATGTCGGGGTTGCCTTGGAGACATGGCGAGGAGGAAGCGTGCTGTTGTAACTCACCTGAGCTGTCAGAGGAAAGGCCGCCTCAGAAATAGTCAGTCATTCAACGTGGATTTGTGTAAAGACCAGAACCATGAGCGGAAATGCTCCGGCCTTTGTCCATTTACACTTTAATACTTCACATTTTCCACCTTTCAGTCATTCACCTCATTTTTTCTTTTTTATAAATCTGTTTCTAAAGGCTCCATGTCTTCTTTTGGCCGTTATTGGAATGTGTGGACGTTAATTAATTTTTTAACGAGAATAAATCACCTTGAAAGATGATGGAGTTGTGTAGTTTAGTTCTGTGAGCATGACGTTGGACTGCAGGTTGGATTTACCACAAAGTAAAAGCCATCAAATATGAAAGGAAAATAAGTTACTTTACCCATGGTCAATTTTAAAGGTTCAGTGTGTTGGATTTAGTGACATCTAGTGGTGAAGTTTGTGGAGTTTTTTTCACTTGTTTTTAGCATCTCCAATTAATATTTGCGCTAGTTTTTAGCTTTTTTAGTGTCCCTCTAAATTTGTCGGGTTTTGTGCTTGTTTGTAGTGTCTCATTAATATTTGTGGTATTTTTTTTTTTTTTATCTTCTTAGATTCTCTCTAAATTTGTGGAGTTTTTTCACTTGTTCTAGTGTCACTTATTAATATTTGTGGATTTTTTATAGTTTTTTTTTAGATTCTCTCTCTAAAATGTGTGGAGTTTTGTGCTTGTTTTTAGTGTCTCATTAATATTTGTGGGGTTTTTTTTGGTTTTTTTTTTTAGCTTTTTTAGCGTCCTCTAAAATTTGGAGAGTTTTTTGTTCGTTTGTAGCATCTCTCATTAATATTTGTGGTATTTTTAAAATCTTTTTCTTAGATTCCCTCTAAATTTATGGAGTTTTTTCACTTGTTTTAGCATCTCTCATTAATATTTGTAGAATTTTTTTTTTGCTTTTTTTAGATTCTCTCTCTACAATGTATGGAGTTTTCTGTTGTTTCTCCGTTATTATGTACCCTCTCTTGAAAATTTAAAAAAAAAAATTTACTTTGCTTTTGCTTTCTCTCATAACATTTGTGACATTTCTTATTTGTGTTCAGTTTCTCTCTGTCATAAAATGAGAAAGTAAATGGAAAATGCGTTATATCCTCTGCGGTCACTTCTAAAGGTTCAGTGCGTTGGATGTAGTGACATCTAGTGGTGAAGTCGCAGATTGCATCTACACCACCTTCCCCTCCAACGGCTGAAAAAACTGGAATTCAGAGTTCAGTTTGTTCATTGGTTCAGGATAAAAACACACAATAGCTGACTGTGATGTACCTTTACTATGCAGCGTAAAGGGCAGAAGAGGTGCATTGTGGGGTACTTTAGAAACCGGAGAACCGTCCAGATGTAGCCCTGCTGATGACATATGTGATACATGACACATGTGACCTCACTTCTAACCCTGATCATGTGTAAACTGAACCAAATCATGGAGAAGACTGTGTCCTGAAGCTGTGGTTCAACATGGTCGACTCCGCAAACGAAAATACACACAATTCAAATGTTTCACACAATGACACTGTATGAACTTGGTATTTTTTTGCAGCTGTTTCGTTCTCCTTCTGCTGACCATTTAATCCGTCTAATGATCTGATGGATTTCTGCCTAATCCATCCCGTAATTCTCCTTCTCGTGCTAGTTTAGTGTTTGTTCTCTCCACTCTCAGGCCTTTTCTCTCCTATTTCATTCATCAGAAATGCCAGTTTGTCTTACTCTAAATAAAGTCAGGTCTGGTTTTTCCGACATCAGCTGCTGTCGTCTCCATCTGTCCTCCGTTTCCTGTCCATCGGCTCTGTCTTTCCTCTGTTTCCTGTCCGTTGTTTCCATCTCTTCTCTTTCCTATCTGTCATCTCCGTCTATCCCCTGTTTCCTGTCCGTCGTTTCCGTCTCTTCTCTTTCCTGTCTGTCGTCTCCGTCTGTCCTCTGTTTCCTGTCCGTCGTCTCCGTCTGTCCTCTGTTTCCTGTCCGTCGTCTCCGTCTGACCTCTGTTTCCTGTCCGTCGTCTCCATCTGTCCTCTGTTTCCTGTCCGTTGTTTCCGTCTCTCCTCTGTTTCCTGTCTGTCATCTCCATCTGTCCTCTGTTTCCTGTCCGTAGTTTCCGTCTCTCTTCTGTTTCCTGTCCGTCGTCTCCGTCTGTCCTCTGTTTCCTGTCCGTCGTCTTCGTCTGTCCTCTGTTTCCTGTCCATCAGCTCTATCTTTCCTCTGTTTCCTGTCCGTTGTTTCCGTCTCTTCTCGTTCCTGTCCATCGTCTCCATCTGTCCTCTGTTTCCTGTCCGTCGTCTCCATCTCTCCTCTTTTTCCTGTCCATCGGCTCTGTCTTTCCTCTGTTTCCTGTCTGTTGTTTCCATCTCTTCTCTTTCCTGTCTGTCATCTCCGTCCGTCCCCTGTTTCCTGTCCGTCGTTTCCGTCTCTTCTCTTCCCTGTCTGTCGTCTCCGTCTGTCCTCTGTTCCTGTCCATCGTCTCCGTCTGTCCTCTGTTTCCTGTCCGTCATCTCTGTCTGTCCTCTGTTTCCTGTCCGTCGTCTCTGTCTGTCGTCTGTTTCCTGTCCGTCGTCTCCGTCTCTCCTCTGTTTCCTGTCCGTTGTCTCCGTCTGTCCTCTGTTTCCTGTCCGTTGTCTCCGTCTGTCCTCTGTTTCCTGTCCGTTGTTTCCGTCTCTCCTCTGTTTCCTGTCCATCGTCTCCGTCTGTCCTCTGTTTCCTGTCTGTCATCTCCGTCTGTCCTCTGTTTCCCGTCCGTTGTCCTCATCTGTCCTCTGTTTCCCATCCGTTGTCTCCGTCCCTCTTCTGTTTCCTGTCCGTCACCTCCGTCTGTCCTCTGTTTCCTGTCCGTCGTCTCCATCTGTCCTCTGTTTCTTGTCCGTCTTCTCCGTCTTCTCCGTCTCTCTTCTGTTTCCTGTCCTTCGTCTTGTGCTTCTGTACTTGTTTCTGTCTCTGTTTATCCAATTATCGAGGCTCATCGGCTGCCACTCTGATAGTTGTAGGTTGACATTCGAATGCAAAGTGGAACCCACTCCATCGATCCAATCCAATCCAACTGCACGAAGACCAATAAAGCCTGTTCTCTGAAGCCATTCATGGAAGAGACCAGGCTTTTCTTTTTCTACCTTTGATTCACTTCTTTTTTTTCACATTTTCTGTTTCTCTTTTTTCCATTAAATTGTTCCGTCTTCTGTATCGGCCCCTGAAAACTCTTTTATTTTCTCTTTTTCATTCCTCTCTCATGTGTGGTCTTTGTCTCGTCGAGGACACTCCACGCTTCCCATTATCCTCTTTTCTTTATCTGCCGCTTCCTGATGGACCCGCGGCAGAAAAAAACCCAACGGCGCACATGTTGGACTTCGTAGCTTCAGCCGGTACCTTCTTAAATCCCGGATTATCTGAGCCTCCCCCGTTTTTTCTGCTAAACTGTCTTTATATAAGTGTTAAGGGAAGAAAGCTGCATCTGATTAGCATTAAGGTTCAGATCTGTAGTTTTTTGGTTGAATCAGAGGACGGACCAGAATCCGACGCCTCGACTTAAATCCATCCACGGGTTGTTTTTTTTTATTTTTTTAATTTTTTTTTACCCACGGGTCTCAAACTCAACTGACCTGGAGGTAGAGTCTGGCCAGGCTTCAGTATTCCACAAAAAAGGGTTTCTTTACTTTACTCGCAGCTGCTAACATGCACTTTTTGATGAACTCGCCTTCTTTGAACATCTTTCCAGCTCTAGAAATCATCTTTCACCTCGTATTTGCTTCGACTGCTGCTTCATTCTCTTCGTTTCCTTTCTTGAATAAATCTTGTTGCCTCCATAGACGTTTTTTCAAATTGTCAGCCCGTTTTTTTCTGTCATCTTCCTGGTATTTTGTAAACTCCTCAGCACGTCTAGTTGAGTCATGACGTCAGATGTTGTATTCCTTCAACACCCTACCTTCCTCTGTGCATATGAGACTTGTATCGGTGTCCCTGTGCTCCACAAACAAATATTCCGTTTCCCACTTTTCCTGAAATTGCCTGTTGCTCGTTGCCAACCTTTCTCTTTACTGCACATTGAGAGAAACATGACTGGAACTGGGTGATGGCAGATATTTTCCATCCACTTAGTATCTTATCTTATCTAAACATTGAAAAAAAGATGGACCTTAAAAGAAAAAAACAACAGCATTTGTTCATCACAAACTGGAGAAATTCACTTCAAACTGGGTGAACTACGTCACACCTTATAGGTCTGATTTTGTTTTTACAGTGATTGTGTTGAATGGAAAAGATCACTGCCTATGTGTACATATTTTTTTATTTTTTTCTTTGGTTATCTGCCTTTCTTTTCAGACTTTGGACGTAAAACAAATGTTTTATTTTGGCATTTAGAGCAGAAACAGATATGTGATATGTGTACATATGATGTACTGAATGTGAATGTCTGATACTGAATGTCTATAAAAAATAGATTATATATGTATATATATATATATATATATATATATATATATATATATATATATATATATATATATATATATAAAATTAAATATTTGATGAATCTAAATCCATCCATTCCATCTTTAATGCAACTAATTTCACCATATTTACACTTTATATGTATTTATATATGTATGTATTTTTCCGTCCACTTGGTGTCACTCCGGAATATGTTTCAACTAAGTAACTTACGTTCATTCTTCCCCAGGTACTTCGCAGTTGGCTAGCTTGACAACCATTACCAACAAATGCCACCAGAAACTGTGACGAGACTAACTATGGTAGCCCATAAGTGATAAAAATAATTAAAATAAAAGCGTGGCAAGACTCAGCAAAAAGATGCGTTTGAGAACTACATGTGGGCCGAACTAACACTAAACTTTGATGTCAAGTAGGGGGCCACAAAATATCATCACATGGGCCACAATTGGCCCCCAGACCGTGAGTTTGAGACCCCTGATTTAACCTTTATTTAACCAGATAACATCCCTTTGAGATCTTTTTTACAAGGGTGACCTGGCCCAGAGGTCAAGCAGCACAAACCATAATGAAAGACAGTTAATTACCTCCGCCAAGGAGGTTGTGTTTTTGCCAGGGTTTGTTTGTTTGTTTGTTGGTTAGTTAGCAACATAACTGAAAAAGTTATGGACAGATTTGGATGAAATTTTTAGGAAATGTTGATACTGGCACAAGGAATAAATGATTACATTTTGGTGGTGATTGGGGGGGTGGGGGACTGATCTGCCTTGGTGGAGGTCTGCGCTCTCCCAGTGCTTTTCTAGTTTAAGAATGTCACCAAATAATAACAACAGATTGACAACATTTTTAAAGTGCATTGTATTTTAGATCACAAACTATTTATTTTAAGTGCAAGATCTGGTCGAGGTCAACAAACAAATTAAAAACACCTGCACTGTCCCAAGGTTTTTCACTGTCTAGTCAGGAAAATAGTATGAAAAGGTTGGAGTGAGATAGATGAGTTCTGGTCTTTTTAGTAGGGATTTCCAATCCAATTTAAAGATCAGTATTGGATGCACATCTGGGATTTTTTAGAAGATTGGAATGGATTGAATTTAGTCACACGATCTGGGGGGGGGCAAACAAATGTCCTGCCCCCTCAAATTAAAGTTTCTGAAGGTAGAGAAAAGCTGCACAACTGTTGGAGGCTTAGAGGAATTAGAGGAATTAGTAAATCCTCCTTAAGTTTTACTTTCACTTTAAGGTCTGTACGTACAGTAGTGATGCGTGAGTCTGTTTTTTTTCAAACCTGCGGGGCTTTGGTGGAATTATTTGACCTGATCCAACCCGACCTGCAAATAAACTGACAGTCTTTTGACTCGCCCCAACCGTACCTGCTTGTATAACCCACTGATCTGCACATCACGAACAGCACAGATCTCACCCCCATATAATACCTGGATGGACCTGTCCATAGACCAGCTACAGCAGTGGTAAACATATGGTTCATGGGGCAAAACCAGGCCGCCAAAGGTTGTAATTTATCCACAGTATGAATTTGGAAAGTATCAAAGGTGTCATAGTTGTTTTAGTTCAAGTTCCACATTCAGACCAACTGTGATCTACAGTAAAATAATAGAATAATAACATATCAATAATGACTCCAAATTTAAATCAAAATTTCACTGTAAAAAGTCGGTATCAGATCGGTATCGGCAAAACTAATCCCCCAAAAAATCGGATCGGATCAGAAGCAAAAAAATCCAGATCAGGACATCGCTTGTTTTTAGTTCCAACTGAAGAGTATTCCAGGTTTGATCGACTCTGAAGCACTTCCATAATCACAGTTTTTTTTTTTGTTTTCTTTAGATTACATCCATCTTCAGAAGTTCAACATTATCCATCAATATGATAAAGATCATTGCATTTAAATATCTTTTTAATGCTTTCTGTTGTTTTTTGAGCTGCTCGTGTCTGTTATTTAAATCCAATATGTAGCAGAAAGTGTTCAGGGATGAAATCATTTAATTTGTTGCTGTTCTGCCAAAAGCAACAGAAGAAGCTCTCATCACTTTATAACCATGGCAACCACTTCAGAGACATGAGATTCAGCAGCATCATAAAAAAAAAAAAATACACACTGATAGTAGAAAAGTCATGAGTGGATCTGTGTTTACACTGAGGTTCACCAATGATTCTACTCTTTTTTTTTTTTTTTTTTTTTACTTCGAACTACTTTAACCTTGAGCTGTAAAATACATAAAGAAAATGGATCATGTGTCGAATAAACTGCAGTTTAATATTCATTCATGTTTCAGGAGGTGATCTGAAATTTACTATCTATCTCTGTCTTAAACAACTTCTATGGGTGTTCCACAGGGGTCCTTTTTTTTATTTTTTTATTATTATTTTTTTTTATCAGCAATATTTCTTCTCTCAGCTGCTCATTTAGATCCATACAACACAACTTCATATTGTTTTATTCATTTTATCTTTATTTATATTTAATACCTAATAAATAATGTTCTGATGTTAGTTCTGAACTAATAGAATATGAATATTTGAACAGGATCTTAAACTGTAATGTCTGTAAAACAGAATTTCAGTTTGAACATGGGAACATTTTGTGATATAGCATTAGATCCTGTTGTGATCAAATAAAAATGTGTTTAGTATTTGTGCATATTTCTGCTGTAATTCAATTCTTCCTGGAAATAGTCATTTAAAAAAAAAGAAACAAAAAATTGCCTTTTTAACAGTATCATGATATATTGTGATATATCGTATCGTGATCCTAGTATTGTGATTTGTATCGTATTGCCAGATTCTTGCCAATACACACCCCTATTTATATGTTTAACGTGTGTTTTCTGAGGTTCATCTGATCGTCAGTGTTCACACATGCATATCCATATATATAATTACTTTGGATAATTACTTATGTGTCATATGTGTGATTACGCTGACGCTGTCAGCACATATGTAAGGCAAGTTATTTTTACAAATCCCCCGTTTTGCCTGATGTTTACGTACGTTTGTGCATATGTTAGAGGTCAAAGAAACGTCTAATTAGTCAGTTGAGGACGTGGAATGTTCGTCTGCGGTTATAAATCTAATAAAGCCTGTGGTTCCTCGGTCCTGGTGCCAGGTTTAATAAGGACTGAAGGACGTGGTTGGCTGAGCTCCATGTGGACTCATATGTTTTATTCCAGCAGCAGATGCGACTCGTTGGATCCGAGGAGTTCACATGGACGTTTCTCATGCACTAATCGGGACTAGAGACGTCCTGGAATGTGCAGCGTCTCTTAATTTAGATTGTGGACATAATTAGCCGTTTCCCCAGGGCTGTAATGGCCACTCACATTTACAGTCTGTGTACATGTCGTGTTTTCTGAAGGGCTTCATTTGTACAGAATAAAAAAAACACAGTGAGACGAACTACGTAAAGTGGTTCTGAGAGTCAATAAAGCAGCTGAGAGTTTCCTGTTTTACATCCCAGTCGTAATCGTTGTTAAAAGGCGAAGTGCTCATGTCGAAGCAGTGAAGGAGATAAACAGATAAACCACAAATGTTTCCTTTGGTTTTGGTTTCAGATCTGCTGTAAATGATGACGGTAGATCAAGTCAGGGATGAAAAAGTACAACGTGGCTCATACGTATATACACAAAAACATACTTAAACAAAAACAGACCCAAGAGAAGTGTTTTTACCATTTCTCATATATTCTTTTTTTATTTCTAATACTTTTTAAAATATAAAGTTAGACTTTTAATTATCCTATCCCTATGCTTCTCTAACGCAGATTTCCCTATTGTGGAAATAGTCTTATCTTGTTAAAAAAGTATCACTAAGGGTGTTCCACAGGGGTCCGTTTTAGGTCCTGTCATTTTTTTTTATCAGTAATATTTCTTCTCTCCCAATAGTGAAAGTCGTTGCAGTCATTTTTGTTTTATGTCTAAGTTGTTTTCATCCTGTTTTATCTTTTACGTCTCCTCTGGATTTTGACTCAACACTTATAAACAACTCTTTTCTACTATTATAATTTGGGAATTTAATATAAATTTTTAGGTCCTGTCTTTTTTTTTTTTTTTTTTAAATCAGTAATGTTTCTTCTCTCCCAATAGTGAAAGTCGTTGCAGTCATTTTTGTCTTGTTTTTAAGTTTAAGTTTAAGTTTTTAAGTTTTCATCCTGTTTTATCTTTTACGTCTCCTCTGGATTTGACGTGTCTTCAACTCAACACGTATAATGAACACTTTCCTACAATATAATTTAAGAATTAAATATCTTACCTTATGTTATTAAACAGTCACTAAGGGTGTTCCACAGGGGTCTGTTTTAGGTCCTGTCTTTTTTTTTTTTTTTTTTTTTTTAAATCAGAAATATTTCTTCTCAGCTACTCATTTAAATCCATATGACACGACTTCATTCTGTTTCATTAACTTTAAAGAACCTACGTCCTTCATTGTTCATTGTCAAAACTTGTGTGAAATGCAAAGAAAACTAAATTCACGTTCTTCTTTCAGTCAGTGATTCCCACACTATTTTAGTTTGACACCAAAAAATCAAATTACCTCAGCATCCAGATGTCAAAATGACATCTTGAACTGTCAACAGTGAAAGTCGTTGCAGACATTTTTGTCTTGTTTCTAAGTCGTTTTCATCCTGTTTATCTTTTACGTCTCCTCTGTATTTGACTCAACACTTATAAAGAACATTTTTCTGCTGTTATAATTTAAAAATTAAATATCTATCTTATCTTATGGCCGATGCCTTTATTGATGCCGTGAAAGCTCAGAAAAATTACCTTATTGCAAAAAAAGAAGCAAACTCTTCACGTCCACCTTCTGACTCTTGAATAAGAACTTATTGAACAAAATTAACCACATTTTAACATCATTTCATTCATACAGACACCAGAACATCTTATTAAAGCTCTAATGTTTCCTCTTGGAACCATTTCAGTCCAAAATAGTTTCTACTGAGTAGAATCCTTTTTTTTTTTTTATTTTAATCCTGACTTTTCTCTTTACCATCCTTATGTTGCTGTAACACTGCAAATTTCTTTTTATATTTATTGTATCCTATGTTTTTATTCACGTTGCAAAATTTCTGAAAAATCTATTTTCTTGCAAAAAAATCTAAACAACGCTGCAAACACTTCACGTGAATAAATTCTATTTAAAAAGTCCCACCATCATACTTTGACACTGATCCTCAGAAGTTAAATAAATATCTGAATCTCTCCAGTTTCTTCACGTCCACCTTCAAACTATCGAATAAAAACTCATCTGACAAAATCCACTGTGACGTCAAGCTCTACATTATTGCTATTCTGTAAAAAAACAAACAAACAAACAAAAAAAACGGACCAAATATGGGTGTTTTTAAATTCCGTGTGTTTATCTCTGTGGCTCCAAACCTCAGATGGTTCCAATAAATCCTTTAGGAAAACATTTAAGTGGGAATGTTTGAGCTCATAAACAGAACGAGGCCTAAGCTGGTTGGAAACTAATAACAGAATCATTTGGTTCATTCACCTGGAGCTAAGTGACGGTGAGCCCCAGTCCCTGGTGTAATTAAGCTCCAGACTCGTCAGCCTACGTGAATTTGACTTTTCATAAATGTGTGCAACTGCAGCGACGGCCTCCGGCTTCTGCTGAGTCTGATCCTGGAAGGTGTAGGCAGCCGACCTGTATTTAGAACCAGGCCTTTGGCAGCGTCGAGCTCAACAACACCTCTGCAAAGCCCTGACAGCGTCCACCCCCCCACCCCGGGAAACCAAAGGGCCACTGTGTGGAAAGGGGAGAGGCTGTGGTGGTGGTGGTGGTGTTTTTACTGTGATTCAGAGAAGGCTGTTGTTAACCAGGGAAGTGAAAGTGGTTTCTCACAGATTCAGGCAGAAAATGGTCCAGATGTCTCGATTGTAAACTCCTCCAGTCCACCAGGGGGGGTTTTCTAGAATGAGTCTAGTTAGTGGAAAGGTTCTAATAGTTTTAGATTTTTCATTATAGTTTAGTTTTGTTTAGTTTTGACTTTTTTTCTCTGATTCAGTTAGTTTTAATTTGTTTTTAGAGCAGGTTTGCTTGTTTTTATTAGTTTTCATTTTTTTTTCTAAATCCTTAGTTTTAGTTTAGTTCAATTTTAGTTTTGTTGTATCTTTTCTTCTCCGTCATATTCAAATAAATCCCAGACAGGACTCTGCTGCTTTCTCCCAACTTTAGTCTCCATGTTTCCAGGTAGAGTGGGGACCAGAAGACGACTCTAAACCACAAGTGACGGACCGTGAAGTGTCATATGGTGCTGCTAGCTAAAATTGCTAGAGCGAAATAAATCGCTTTCGTATCAATCCGACATTGACAAAGATGAAAACGAAGTTAATTTTATCCATCATTTTTGTAGTTTTAGTTAGTTTTGTAAGAACACAATAGAGTTTCAGTTAGTTATCATTTTTATCTTTTAATTACAGTTTTTATTTATTTCAGTTAACAAAAATCTTTTTTCAATTCTAGTTTTCGTCATTTTGTTAGTTTTCGTTAACAATAATAACCTTGGTCAGTGGATGGAGGTAAAGGACACATTTGGTTCAACACTCACCAACAGACAGACAAACTGATGCTGCAGGGAACTCACATTCCCACAATGCACTGAGCCAGAACATTTCCAAAAAGGCCTGAGTGACGTTTGGGTTTGTTCTGTAAACAAACGGGCTGTGTTTATGATGGAGTCATCTACAAAGGTGTTCACCATGAGGGAAGTGATTCAGGTGCAGAAGCACAGACAGACTAATGGAGCAGAGAGAATGAGGATCTGACTGAGGTTGGACACATGTGGACAAACATCTGGGGTCAAAGTCAGACGAGGATTTAAGGGACTGCTTGCAAACAAAAGTAACCACGAGGAAGTGCAAATGTAATAACACCTGGTTGGAGAAAAGATCATTCGGGACCTGGTGGACACAGGTTTGAAGTTCGATGCACCTTGTACAAGATCATCTCTGTGTTTGCGTCTGCGCCAGGATCATCAGGTACCGGGTCAGCACCAGCTCCTGGACCGAGGAGTCATGGATGTTTTCCAGTATGGCCGTGAAATAAACCTAAAATTCTGTTCTCAGTAGTCTTAAAAAGGTCTTAAAAAGTCTTAAATCTAACCTGTAGAAACCTAGAGGAACCAGTAGGAATACCTAGAGGACCTGTAGGAACCTGTAGAAACCTGTCAGAACCTGTAGAGACCTGCAGAAATCTGTAGGAACTTGTAGGAACCTCTAGAGACCTTTAGGAACCTGTTGAAACCTGTAGGAACCTGTAAGAACCTGTAGAGACCTGTAGGAACTTGTAGGAACCAGTAGAAACCTGTAAGAACCTGTAGGAACCTGTAGGAACCAGTAGAAACCTGTAAGAACCTGTAGAGACCTGTAGGAACCTGTAGAAACCTATAGGAACCTGTAGAAACCTGTAGGAACCTGTAAGGACCTGTAGAAACCTGTAAGAACTTGTAGGAACCTGTAGAGACCCATAGAAACCTGTAAGGACCTGTAGGAACTAGTAAGAACCTGTAGGAACCAGTAGGAACCTGAATAAACCTGTAGGAACCCTGTGTTTGTCTTCAGGTGGTTGCTGTCCTGTCTGTTTGGTCCATCGACCAGATCTTTAACATAAGCCCACAGACATGAACCCAGGTCAGGTAGATCTGCTGAACCAGGTGTTCAGGGACCTGGACCATCTCTTCCAGTCCAGCGCTCTGTAAAAAACCCACCAGTTTTATTCCCAGATGAAGGTCTGTTCATGTTTCTGTTTCACTATGTTCACGTCAGACCTTTGCAGAGAAACCACCTCTACCACCTCCACTTGAACTGACCTCATACCCATAATGCACTGCTCCTGCACATTCTTCCTCCTTAAATTGGCTTTTTCGTCTTTGAAGCTGTTCCTCTCAGACTCACGGAGACTTTTCGGTTCAGAGTCGCTATTCGTTTTGATGCCGATAATTTCATGGAAATATTCATGATGAATAATTTACACTGATGGGTTTTGAGAACTTTAGAATAATTTCACTTCAAAAAGATTTAAAAAACACGCAGAAACAGGAGTGATGATGGACAGTTATGACGTCACAGTGGATGTGTTGTTGTTGAAATGAGTGTGGACGTTCTGTAATTGACGGAGGGTTCATATGGATCAGACTAATCTCTGGTTTTCATCTCCATTCTTGGATGGAAGGTGATTTTTTTGCCATCCTCTGAAGTCAGTCCAACTCATGCACACATGATGTAGAAATGTTTCATTTATCCTCCTGAGACTGAGCTGCAGAAGAAGATGAATTTGTTGCCAAATCTCTTCTTTCCTCGTCTCATTATTCGACTGTGGATGTGGAGTTAGTCCACTCAGGGTTCAGGTCGGTGTCGGTTGAAAACCATATCAGACCTCAGAGAAGAAAAGTGATTGTTTTAATGAGATGCTGTGGTTTGTGTGAATGAACTGATGTTAAAATTAGTTTGACTTGATGTCACTGAGACATCACATGGGTTTGTTGTTTTATCCAACAGTTGGAATATGGTTGGACTGACAAATATTCACATAATGATCAATAATCAGATAGACCAGTTAATCAGTATCAATAATTCTCAACAGGAAACACTGACTTTGAGATGAAATAACAGCATAAAGGAGAAAAAAAAAAGCTCCAGGCTAAATTGTCACTGTAATTAGATGTTCATTCATTTAGTTTTTTTTTTAGTTTAAGTTTACAAGTGAAAGATAAACAATTAAAGTTCGTTTTAGTCATTTTTTTTTCGCTGTTTCACATTGAAAATGTATAATTTCACAAAACAAACCCTTTAAAAACTGTTTAGAAAGATAATTTTAGAGAAGATAAGGATAAATTCATAACAGTGAAGTTCATACAAAGAATTATTTTTCTTGATTTAAGGAGCAGAAATGAGTTTTTAGAAGAATAAATCCATCATGGTCTCTGGATTTGTTCTCTGACCAGCTTGAGCTTCAGCTCTTTATCCAGCATTTAGTCTGATCCAGATCTAAACCATATCTTCAGCTCTTTATCCAGCGTTTAGTCTGATCCTGACCTGAACCATAGCTTCATCTCTTTATCCAGCGTTTAGTCTGATCCAGATCTAAACCATATCTTCTGCTCTTTATCCAGCATTTAGTCTGATCCAGATCTAAACCATATCTTCAGCTCTTTATCCAGCATTTAGTTTGATCCAGATCTAAACCATATCTTCAGCTCTTTATCCAGCATTTAGTCTGAACCTGACCTGAACCATATATTCAGCTCTTTATCCAGCGTTTAGTCTGATCCAGATCTAAACCATATCTTCAACTCTTTATCCAGCATTTAGTCTGAGTGTTTAGCGTGAACTTCTAAACCCGTTGTGTTTCTGGTGGATGTTCAACCTGCAGATGAACCCAGCTCCATGGCGACCCAGATGTCAGCGTTCAGACGCCGTCTCCATCTTCCTTTGAGGTGATTCGCCGCTGAAAATGGGACACGAGGGGTTTATTTCTGTCACGCTCTGTCTTTGACAATTCCAAGGATGTTTTTTCTACCAAAGGCTAAATGATCCAACCTCCGTGCATCTCAGATCGTTGTGTAGTTCACAGAAACTTCACATCATCGTTTGTGTTTGTGTTGAGTTCAGGACGATGCACAGAGTGGATTTATCTACGTGGGTGGTGTCAGTTCAGGTTCCACTTTCAGAATGATTCAAACTCAAATGGGTCGGACCAGAAAAATGAGAACAGAATAATTTAGAAATAGGGCTACACGGTGGTGCAGTGGTTAGCACTCGTGCCTCACAGCAAGAAGGTCCTGGGTTCAATTCCAACACCAGTCGACGGGGGGTGGGACCTTTCTGTGTGGAGTTTGCATGTTCTCCCCGTGTCTGTGTGGGTTCTCTCCGGGTACTCCAGCTTCCTCCCACCATCCAAAGACATGCACCAATAGGTTAATTGGTTAATCTAAATTGCCCATAGGTGTGAATGTGACAGTGATTGTTTGTCTCTACATGTTCAGCCCTGCGATGAACTGGAGACTTGTCCAGGGTGTACCCCGCCTTCGCCCCTATGTAGCTGGGATAGGCTCCAAGCGACCCCCGTGACCCTAGTGAGGATAAAGCGGGTTCAGAAAATGAATGAGTGAATATTTTAGAAATAATGACAACCACCACATTATAGTATGAAAATGTCTACAAAAGATCTTATAACTATTGACAGATTATTGTCGTAATATTGTAGAAAAACTCAGAAGTTTATAAGAAGTTGAAAAATGTCATAATAATGTTTCTGCAAAAGAGTTATAGTAATATCAGAGAAAAGACAGAATGTTAACTTTGAAATATTTTTGGGGAAAACTCCATATTTTGTGGAGAAAAAAAGCCATATTGTGTGTGTGTGTGTGTGTGTGTATAAATATATACACATACACACACACGTGGTTCGTGGTTGGATCTTCATGGTTGGTTCTTTGTGGTTCGACTGTTGTGGTTGGTTCTTCAAGTTTTGTTCTTCGAGGTTGGTTCTTCGAAGTTGGTTGTGTTTCGTTGTTTGTGGTGGATTCTTCGAGGTTCAATCGTTGTGGTTGGTTCTTCAGTTTTTGTTCTTCGTGCTTGGATCTTCATGTTTTATTCTTTGTAATTGGTTCTCCTGTGGGTCAGTCTTCATGCTTCATTCTTCATGGTTTGTGTTTCGTTGTTCGTGGTTGGTTCTTTGAGGTTCAATCCTTGTGGTTCATTCGTTTGTTGTGTTTGGTTCTTCGTGGGTCATTCTTTGTGTTTTGTGTGTCATTCTTCGTGGTTGGTTCTTCATGGTTTGTTCATCGCCGTTCGTACGTTCGTTGTGGTACATTCTTTGTGATTAGTTCTTCTTGTTTTGTTCTTCGTGGTTGGTTCTTTGTGGGTCATTCTTCATGGTCAGTTCTTTGAGGTTGGTTCTTCCTGGTTCGTTCATCATGGTTGATATGTTCGTTGTGGTACATTCTTCGTGGTTGGTTCATTGTGGTTGGTTTGTTGTGGTCAGTTTTTCATGGTCAGTTCTTCGTTGTTGGTTCTTTGAGGTTGGTTCTTCATGGTTTGTTCACTGTGATTCATATGTTTGTTGTGGTACATTCTTCGTGGTCAGTTTTTTGTGATCAGTTCTTCGTGGTCAGTTTTCCGTGGCCAGTTCTTCATGGTCAGTTCATCGTGGCCAGTTTTTCATGGTCAGTTCTTTGTGGTCAGTTTTTCGTGGTCAGTTCTTCATGGTCAGTTCATCGTGGCCAGTTTTTTGTGGTCAGTTCTTCGTGGTTGATTCTTCGTGGTCAGTTTTTCATGGTCAGTTCTTCATGGTCAGTTCTTCATGGTCAGTTCTTCACGGTCAGTTGTCGCTCTTACGTCTCATTAGCCTGATACGTCATTAATGTCGTAGTGGAGGTGGATTTCATCTGTTCATTGAGCTTCAAGTGTGTTTTCCATCTCAGATGAATCATCTGTACGTGGGCGACCAGACGCTGAGTAACTGCGATCGCAGCGTTTGTGGTGAAACGTCGTGATCTCAGAATCAGTGACACCTTGAATCTGTGAGGAGCTCCAGGCCTTTGGTCCTAGTCTTCTTTAATTTATGGAGTTTTTTAATCTGTAAATTAGCAAATGCAAATAAAACCGACTGAATGATTCAACTCAACAGGAAACAAGTGACTGAGTGGTTCCTTTATTTCCAAACGCTGTCGGTCTCATCATTCTTCCCAAACTGAAACTAAATGTTCAACTGGACGTGTCCTCTTCGTGTTGTGAAATAAGCAGCGGTGACATGTTTCTTTGGTGTAATGACTCGTTTGTTGGGACTGGGTCGGTGCCGGCGTTGATCCAGACTTTTCTGTTAACCTTGAATCCCTGTGGACGTCTCTGTCCTCAGGCCTCGTTCTGAAGGGTTTTCTCATGATCAGTTATGGGATGTGTTTGTTTTAACGTGATCAGGGTCAGATTCTCAGCGTGGACGGTGCATTAGTGGAATGAGTTGGATATTTACCGACAGACGGCAGCTCTGAAGCTTCACATCTGGATCAGAGTTTAATATAAAATAAATAAATAAAATAAAAATAAAAAACAAACAAACAAAAAAATAAAATAAAAAATATTATTATTATTTTTTAAGAGTTTAATATTAGACCAGAGGGTTTGTGATCATATCCAGGCTTTATTTAAGGTGGATCCAGGACATTAAAAACACACACATTATATTATTTTACATTATATTATATTATATTATATTATATTATATTATATTATATTATTTTACATCCTTCTAAACCTCAGTGTCACCTTTTTTAGTTTCTTTTATAATAATCTTCACCAACACCTACATATTTAACATTTATAACAGTTATGTCACCTGATTTACCACTACAAATACACTGAAGATTTTACATATTATAATAATTTTTAGATATAATATTATAATAAGGTGTTAAAATGGTGTTAGTTCAGGTTCCATGTTCAGACCAACACACTGTAAAAAATCTAGATCTGACTAAGTGTATTTGTCTCATTTCTAGTCCAAATATCTCATCACACTTGAAATCAGAAGGAATCACCTAAAGAGGAACTTTTCAGTGAGATATGAGAACTGATTTATAGACAAGATATCTGGAAAATCTGATTTCAACAAATCTGAAGAAGATTATTTTCACCTGTTCCACTGGCAGATTTTTTTTGTCTTAAATTAAGCCAAAAAAAATCTTGAATTAAGTAAAAAAAAATCTTAAATTAAGCAAAAAAAAATCTTGAATTAAGAAAAAAAAATCTTAAATTAAGAAAAAAAAATCTTGACTTAAGCAATAAATAAATCTTAAAGTAAGCAAAAAAATCTCGAATTAAGCAGAAAAAAAAATATAAAAAAAAAAATCTTAAATTAAGCAAAAAAAAAAAAAAAAATCTTGAATTAAGCAAAAAAATAAATCTTCAATTAAGCAAAAAAAAATCTTGAATTAAGCAAAAAACAATAAAAAATCTGCCAGTGGAACAAGTGAAAATTATCTTGGTAAGATTTCCTGAGATAAGATTTCTCACTGAAATTCAATTCAGTTTTAAATTCGATATTATTTCTTCTATTTTAAAGCGAAAATCAAATTAACCACTAGTTTTTCTTTTGTTTCTGAAACGAAAATCCAATTACCAACATCTACACTGACCTTGTTCATATTTTTTCAGGTTTTTCACATTTTATTTTTAATAGATTGTTTGTAAATTTCAACATTTTCTTGGAATTTTCCTTTTTTTCACTGTAGTTGTGATTATTTATCGGTTATTTTGACAGTGTTTTACTTGAGGTCATATTGGTCTGAGTGTGGAACCTGAAGTAAAATGACAGTTCGTATCTTCATGGCCTGGATCGGACCCTTTGGCGGCCGGTGTTGGTCCAGGGCCCGTATGTTTGACCCCCCGGGTCTACATGGTCTAATTAAAACCCTGAACAGCTGATTGTCGTTCCTTTCAAACCCACTGGTGTTGTTTTTATCACGTCTGTTTGTCTGACGTCGTCGGGTTCGATAGACGCCGGTTTGGTCTTTGTTCTGAGCGCGTGCAGATGAGACATCGCTGTCATAGAATATCAAGTACTGATTTCCTGTCTAATGGATTCAGTGCCGACGCCTCATGCTGTTCCACCACCTGTTCTGTCCACGCCTCGTTGAAGGCGCCGGCGCCGTAAACCAGGCGAACGCTGGCAGAACCCACTCAGACGGAGAGAACCCACACACAGCAGGTCACATGGAAGGAGTCGGTTCTGGAGGTTCTGAAGGTTCTCCGAGGCCTCCCTCTGGGACTGAACAAGGCCCAGACAGGACAGACCCATGTCATCAGTGAATGAACAGGTCCAGAAACAAACGGATTTAGTTAAAACTGACCAGAAACCAACAGTTAATGTGAATATAATCAATAACAGTAAATGTAGAATCCATCACATGTGTTTGATGAAGGTTTATTTTATTTACAGTCCACATCCTCCAGACGTATAAGAACAGAAGGCTTCATGTTCAGGTTTTTAATGCGTCTGAAATGGGTGGTAAACATACGGTACATGGGCCAAAACAGGCCACCACAGGGTCTTATCTTATCTTATCTTATCTTATCTTATCTTATCTTATCTTATCTTATCTTATCTTATCTTGTCTTCTCTTGTCTTATCTCATCTTACCTCGTCTTATTTTACCTTGCCCTTCCTTAGCTTACCTTTTCCTATCTTACCTTACCTTATCTTTTCTTACCTCAACTTATTTTACCTTATCTTATCTTAGCTTAGCTCACCTTACCTTATTTACCTTGCCTTACCCTTCCTTACCTTACCTTTACCCTTACCCTTAACCTTACCTTACTTTACCTTTAACTTACCTTACCTTATATTATCTCACCCTTGCCTTACCTTACCTTACCTTACCTACCCTTACTCTTAACCTTACCTTACCTTTAACCTTACCTTACCTCACCCTTACCTGATCTACCCTTACCTTACCCTTACCTTACCTTACCTTACTTTACCTTATTTTACCTTACCTTACCTTTGCCTTTACCTTTATCTTTGCCTTTACCTTTACCCTTACCTTTACCTTTACTCTTACCCTCACCTTACCATACCCTCCCCTTACCCTTAACCTAACCTTACCTTAACTTTACCTGTACCTTTACCCTTACCCTTACCTTACCCTACCTTTTTTTTTTTTTTTTTACCTTACCTTACCCTTTACCTTTGCCTGTACCTTTACTCTTACCCTTACCCTTACCTTACCATACCTTACCCTTTACCTTTACCTGTACCTTTACTCTTACCCTTACCCTTACCTTACCATACCTTACCCTTTACCTTTGCCTTTACCTTTACCTGTACCTTTACTCTTACCCTTACCCTTACCATACCTTACCCTTAACCTACTTTACCTTACCTTTACCTGTAACTTTACCCTTACCCTTATCTTTACCCTTACCTTTACCTTTACCCTTACCCTTACCTCTGTTCTCCGTCTCCTGGTGCTGGTTCTAATCCCATCCTGTCCTGCTTCATTTTAGTGGTAGAACACTTCTTTCTTTTCTCAGTTGAACGTTCTTCAGTCTGAACCTGGAGGCACCGTCGGCCGTTTGACTCATGAAACTTAAGTGTCTTCCAGCGCTGTCTGTCAAGGCTAATGCATGTCTGCACGTCGTCACGTCTGCGGCTCCGTTGTGTATTTTTTGCAGACACTGTGTTTTGATGTGTGCGATGCTCGACCTGTCGACCAGTTTCACCGTCAAACTTGGAACGGTTCACCTTCCAGTTTGTCTCCTGGTGTGGTTCAGTTCTGTCCGTTTTCTGTCCAAACACGGCTCTGCAAACGCTGATGGGATGTGGCTAATTGGACAGGCTTGTAATGAACTGGCGGCTCTGTGAGTGTGTCTGTGTCCAAATAAAGTCTGGAGTTCACGAAGGGTCGATTGTAGCAGTTCAGTTATTTTATTAAATATGTGTCGTGCATTTCAATGAACGCACTCATGAATGAATTCAATATTATTTTCAGTTCCATAAATAACCAATATTCAACTGTCGGCTTTTACTTACATGGTGTTTTTGTGACAGTTTGTTTTGACACTTACATGTTTGTGTGTGTGCTTGTGTTTCCTCATTTTCTTCTGTGTCTTATTTTATTTTTTAAATTTTTTTACTCTTATCACTTTATTTCCATGAGAAGTGTTTTATAAGTAAACTTAGGGGTGGGAGATACGGCAAAAATGTCATATCACAATTTTTCAAAAATAAAATCACAATCTCGATTTTACCACAATTCTTTACACCGATCTTTGAGTCAAATTTTCCAGTTTGTGAACAGTTCAACCAAACAGTTTCCCTCTGTAAAACATGTAAAAGAAAAAAATCATTTTGCACAAAGAACCTCCAGAACATATTTAATATTGTTAGTGCAGTTTTTCCAACATGTGCCAAGAACATAATCCTACTAAAATGTGAACAACACTGATTAAGTCACTCTTGAACATAAAAACTAAACTGTACTTGGTTTTTGAGGTAGTTTTAAATCAAAATGAAAAGTAAAAATAAATAAAAAAATACAGATCATACTGTTTGGATGGTGTTTCTTCAGCTGATTGAACAGGTTCATAATGTTCACATACGTTCTTCTAACAGTAGAACACCACAGACCTGTATGTGGACATGGACGACTCACGTCCTGCCCCCTTAGATTAAAGTTTCCACAGATAAGTTAAAGGAAAATTCACTTTACAACAGCAGGAGCCTTTAAAGGGCTCTACAGTCGGACATACTGAGCATGTGTGAGCGGAACGTACTGTCTGTGGACGCTGGAGGTTTCAGTGAATCGAACCAGTTTCACTATCTCTGCTCATACTCATTGTGGGGTTCATGAGACACAAAACGCACCCCCTTATAAACCCCCCGATTCCACTCTGCTTTGTCGGATTGTCGATACGTTCTAATCATTCATGATATCATATCGATCTAAAAATTTAACCTTTTCCTTTTTTCTTCAATATTCTACATAAAAATTGTATTATTAGTATAATTAGTTTTTTTTTCCTCCTGTCATCTGTTAGTGATTAACACCAACATTGGTTCATATCCATGATTGTTTTTGGTTCTAGGTCAAAGGTTAAATGCTAAAATCTGTCAATGTGCATTTTTTACTCATTTCAGAGACGAGTGTTAGTGTAGGAATTTTCTTTTTTTTCTTCTTTTTTTTCACAATGTGCTGATTTTAGCGAATGGATCAGAATTTTAAAAATCATGCAAAAATGAACAACTTTTGAATTCTGACAAATAAAAATAATCTGACCGTTAATAACATGAAGTGCAAAGTGTGTATAATACGCTCACCTGGGTCCAGTTGGACCAGGAAAGTCTCATGGACATTAAAAATGTAGGCGTGTCCTGGTTCAGACTTTGAGCATAAATGACATCAGTGTTGAACCAGATCCTCCAAATGAGTCTGATGTCAACGTGTCTCCTCTTCATCTTCTTCATCTTCTTCATCTTTGCAGGAATCATGTACGATGAGGCGAGGGTCCCGTCCCCTAAAGACGGCGCCAACGGGGTGACACAGGAAGTCCCTGGTCCCGCCGCCGCCGGACCCGGAGCCCCGCCCTCTACCGCCGTCCTCCAGGCGAAAGCCGAAGATGGACAGCCAGGTGCGGAGGAAGAGGAACCGTCAGCAGAACCCATCCTGGTGAAGAAACCCCACAGGGAGATCCTGGACCACGAGAGGAAGAGGAGGGTGGAGCTGAAATGTATGGAGCTGCAGGAGATGATGGAGGAGCAGGGGTGAGTGAACACCTCCCACACAGACACCCCACAGTTCACCCCTGGGTGGGGGAACGCACAACTCCTTATATGGGCATTCTGGGGGTGTGGTTACAGCTCACACCTGCAGGTTTTACAAAATGCGTTTTTTTCATCTTTGAAAACCAGAGATATGACTGTTTAAAAAACTCTGTAAGGAAAAAAATTAAATAAAATGCATAAATCAATAGTAAATCAATCAATCAATAAAAAAATACATAATTTATTAATAATTTTTAATTAATTAATTAATTAATTAATTAATTAATAACTAGTGTGTTGGCCCGTGTGGATCCACAGGTTCTAAGACGTGGTCGTTTTTATCCTGTTGTGTATTTGTGCATGTTGTACCACATTTGTCCAGCAGTCACTGCCAAAGTGTTCTGGACATAGAAACAGGATAATATCTGCCAAAATATTGGTCCGATTAACTAACCGTTTTCACTTGTCTGCTTATTGACCAAAAATACATAAGTATGACAAACTGCAGCAGTCAGCTGTGTACGGAGTTAGTGTGAATCCCTGGACACACGTGCACGCACACACACACACACACACACACACACAGAGGCCATGTAGCTTTATAATATAGATTATAATAAAAAAAACTCTAATGGTGACATGTGTTTTCACTATGGTTTCAATTTGTTTTATTAATATTTTAGTCATTTTCCATCGTATAAAAGTGGTTTAAAAACTCTGGTGAACAGAGAATCTAATCTACACACTCCAATGATGAACCATGTGATTGACAGTTGGAGTCAGAATCAATCACAGATCAGTAGTCATTAAGCTCCGCCCTATTCCAGTTTAATGTGTAGAGACAGGACAGAACTAGACCATATAGACCTGTCCAACAAGAGACGTTCCCCTCTGAGGGACGGACAACAACTGATCAAGAAAAACTCATCAATAAAAGCAAATAATCAATATACAGGATGGAAAGAATGGAAATATTATGTACTTAATATACTTTAATATAATATAATATAATATGACATAATGTTCCTTTGTCATTTCCATACATCTAATGAATGTTGATCTTTAATATGACATAATTATTCAGCCTCATTTATTCACATTCCCGACATTTAGTGAAAATATTATTACCAAATGTTATTTTTGACATGTTTTCTACACTTATCTATTATTTTATTCGTATATTCCTCTACTTTTGTGAAGCTCAGACTTTGTTAAACCTATATCAAACATCAGAACACTTGGTCCATATGAGTGAAAGTGTGTTTTCAGAACAGCTTTGAACATTTTCACTGATCTGACTTAAGGTTTTCAGTATTGAGGCTGAATTATGTCTGTCTACAGTGAACTAGGAACAAACACACCTCAGTTTATGTAAAACTCAGATTGTCCTGAACATTTTCATATCAAACTCTTAGATGTTGTGTTGTTTGCAGTGAATTTAAGACAGTGTAGAAGTCATGGAAATACCGTTGGAGCACTGAGGTTAAATACGAGCGTTTAAAGAGTAAAACTTCAAACCCGTGAACGCTGCAGATGCTCTGAGGGTTGGAGGTGTTCATTTTTTCTTCTCTATTAAGTGTTTTTTTTCTGGGTTTTGACACTGATGGGTACGAACCTGAAGGGCTGCACATTCAGAATCTGTTTCCTGACAAAAGTCGTTTTCATCACAGCATCGGAACGAGGTAAAACAGGAAGGGCTGTAACGGTGCATCGCACATGTGTTTAATGATGCCGACAGATGATCAGAGCGTCGGATCTGCTTCAATTTAACATTTAAATCTGTAAAAATAACCTTAAGAACATCCATCTGTGAGGCATTTTACAAACAAAGATAATTGAACCCAAACTAACTAGTGCACTGATATCAATTCCAAAATATAGAACAATATTCTGACATTGGTCGTTTTTGTTTTGGATCCCAGACCCCTGTTAGAAATGAAACACCTGGATTCAACATTTTGACATAGTTTTAGATATTGTTTTACTTTCCTCATATCTCACTTAGGAAGAAAAATCTCCCATTAAACTTGAAGGAAATATTGGTGTTTCTGTGTCCGATAATCATGAACAGGACATCTGACAGCTGGAGACATGATGTGTCCACATATTTATGTCCATATAGTTTAGAAATGTCAATATTTCACTAAAGTTTAATGGTAGATTTTTCTTCCTCAGTCAGATGTGATGAAAGTAGATGCTCAGCAAAAAAAAAAAAAAATCAGTAAAATGAACAAAATAAGCAACAAAATTAACAAAAATGAGCAACACAAGCACAAAAAATGAACCAAAAAAGCGTCAAAATTAACAAAAATGAAAAAAAGAGCATCATAATGAGCAAAATACATACAAAAGAAGGAAGAAGATGGTTAGTTGTAGTAGAAAATTATTATTTACAGTCAGAGCAGGAAACATATTATAGAAATTTAGAGGAAGAACATTAAAAATCAGAGTCATTGGTTAAAAAAAAATCAATGTTGAGAAAAATTAAATAAAAACCACCTCTGAGTCATTTTTGAAACAAAGATAACAATTGAACCCAAACTAACCAGTGCACTGATATTTATCCCATAATATAAAACTATATTATGACATTAGCCCTTGTTGTTTTGGATTCCAGACCCCTGTTAGAAAAGAAACAGGCGTCCACAGACTTTTGTCCATTTATTGTATTTTTCATCTTTTTGTACCGTTTTCTTCTGCAGATGAATTCATTTCATGCCCCTGTGGGTGTTTTTTAAGACTCACACTTGGTTCCAGTCATTTTTTACCATCTCTCATTCTCAGAGCGTGACGACACTTGTCAGGCAACGGGGCCTCATTAGGACGGGGGGGGGGGTGGACTTGGGGGAAGGGGGGGGGGGGGGGGGGGGTAATGGTGGCGCTGTGACAGATGTAGGGTGTGATGGAGCTTAAGGGGAACTCCTGGACTTCATCAAACAGGGAGGTTGTGGACTGTTTCCATCTGTCACAGACCCCCCCCACCCCCCCACCCTGGGTCCACCGTAGACCCACCCTCCGGCTCCTTGTCCGAGGGTGAAGAACAGGATTGGATAATGATGACGGATCCACCAGAGCAGACAGTGAGTTGGCTGAAGGACAGAACCCTCCGAGTGTACGTAATAAAAGCGTTTGGCTCCACACAGGCCCCTCCCCCTCTGATGGTGCATGTGCAGGATTAGACTCAATTAAGACGGAGGCTGGAGTGGTGGTGCGTATTCATTTGTTGTGGATTTAAGCCAGCGAGCTCAGCCTCGGTGAAGGATTAGGCCGGGGGGCGAGTTGGACGTCTGCCCCCCCATCAATGCCAGCATGGCAGACACTCCACACTGCCCCCCCCCCCCATCCTCCAGAGCTCAGAGGATAAATAGCCTGTCATGAGTGACAGCTTCACCCTGGGAACCAATTAGAGCCATTCTACAATTAGAGGGGTCTGGTCATGTGGACGACCCCGTTTATTGGCCGTCTGATGCCGCCCCCCCCCCCCCCCCTTCCCCATGAGATGGGCCGGGGATTATGAATGACAACGTTTGGAAGTAACCAAATGAAACTGGTTTAATATGTAAGAAAATACTATGAATTATTCCTGCAAAATCACAGTCACGTTTATTTCTATAGAACATTTAAAACAACACAAAGTGACATATACAGATATATGATCAAAATACATACAAGTAATAAAAAAAAAATATATATATATATATATATATATATATATGTGTGTTTGTGTGTGTATATATATATATATATATATATATATATATATATATATATATAGATATATATATGTGTACTATCATGTTGACCCGTGGGGAACCACAGGTTCTAGATCCTCTGATCCAGTTCTTTCTTTCCTTTCTTGGTAAACTCCTTGGCCATTTTCAGTTGAATAACCTCTCAGCTGACATGTCTGTTTCTGACACCATGGCAACATGGTCCTATTGTTTATCTGTTGCTAGGTAACCCACTTCAGTGATGATTCTATGATTCTGGCCATAGCACCATGATCATCCATTGTATTCCAAAATTACTAATATCTTGCAAAATATTGGTCCGATCAACTTACTGTTTTCACTAGTCTGTTCACTGAGCAAAAATACAGAAATATGATAAACTGCAGCAGTCAGCAGTGTACAGAGTTAGTGTGATGACCCAGACACACACAAAATGTAACAGTGTAAACATATATGTAACAGTGTAAACAGTGCGAATGTAACGGCGTAAACATACATGTAACAGTGCAAATGTACACGTAACAGTGTAAACGTACATGTAACGGCATAAACATACATGTAACAGTGTAAACATGTAACAGTGTAAACATACACATAACAGTGTAAACGTACATGTAACAGTGTAAACGTACATGTAACAGTGTAAACAGTACAAATGTAACAGGGTAGTAAACAGTAATTATGTCAAATATAAATAAATAATACATAACCCAAAATCCAACCACAAACATAATTTTTAATTGTGTGTCCAGTGTTAAAAGATAATACATGACTCTTCTTAGTATCATTACGAAGCTTAAGCTAAGCCAATGGCATAAAACAAATAGGGAAAACATAATTAACATTGATCTTCAACTAAAATGTCATTATGTAGATGTCCTTGAATGTGTTTTTTATCTGTCTGAGCCTCAGTGAAAACACACTGACAGACGTTAATTCAGGATGTGTTTGTGCACTAACTGAAGTGTGAAGATCGTACATGATTTGAACCTGTGTGGTGTTGGACTCTTTTCTTTTTTATTTCTTCTGAACATATGATTCACACACGTTCATCTGAGGAGCAGTTTTGTCCTTCTGCATCCACTTCAGGATCTGCAGCAGCCCTGGAATAAGACGCACAAGACAATTTAGTGTTTGTGCTTCACTAAGCAGAAAAATAAGGTGTGCGTTTGTGTATTGAAAAATTAATATGTGTTGTTTTAAAGGTGAACGGAGAGGTGTAGTAGAGAAGAGCAGATGGAGACTAAATATGAGCATTTGGACAACGACAGAGGCACGAGCGCATTAGAAACAGCTGCAGAATTACATTGAATTAGTTTATATGTTAAAAGGGGAGTGGACTGTGTGTGTGTGTGTGTGTGCGTGCGTGCGTGCGTGCGTGTGTCCGTACACAGCTGACTGTTACAGTTTGTCATACTTATGTATTTTTGCTCCATGAACAGACTACTGAAAATGGTAAGTTGATCGGACCAATATTTTGGCAGATATTAGTAATTTTTAATACAATAGACTTTTAATCCTTATTACTATGGCCATGCTTCGACCTCAACACCTTCAAATCCCTTTTAAAAACTCACTTATTTAGATTGCTTTTGATGTTTAATTCTTTTATATTCATATACCTGCCTTTTGAACCTGCTTTTATCTGTTTTTAATGTGTTTGGTTTCTGTTTTTGCCTGCTTTATGTAAAATGTCTTTGAGTTTCATGAAAAGCACTATACAAATAAAATGTATTATTACTATTAGTATTAGTAGTAGTAGTAGTAGTAGTAGTAGTAGTAGTAGTAGTATGGTTGATGGTTAAAAACAGGAACGACGCATTTACTAACTTTAGCCCCTAGGTATTGGTATAAATATGTTAATTGTTTAAATTTTAAAGAATGATTTACCAAACAATTTTTATGTCAGTACTTAAAATAAATATAGACTAGATAAATGAACTTCTTCAGTTCTGAAAAAGTCTGTTGTTTGAGAGACGAAACATTTTTAAAAGAGTTAAACTAGTCTGGTTGAACCCAGAAAAACTACCAAGAAGTTGCTCATATTACTCACATTTTTTAACAAAATGAGCTAAAGTGAAAAAATAATGAACAAAATTAACGAATAAACAACAAAATGAAGGAAAATGAACAAAATCATGAACAAAATTAACAGAGACATCTCCAAATGTTTTTCTTTGTTTTAATCTAAAAAAGTCAAATTACATGAAAATGTTTACATTCACAAAATATCCTTTCAAACATGTGACTAACCTGCTGGTTAGTCAGAGGGGCTGGTTAGCCCCTCTGTCTGCTTCTAAATTCTAAACTGATGTGGTTTCCTGGTGTGTCCACGCACACACACACACACACACACACACACACACGTTTGGGTTCAACTCTTCTCTTTTTCTAACATCCATCAACATCTTTTTTTTTTTTTTTTTTGTTTTTTTTGTTCATGTGACTCTAGTTGGACTCGAAGGTCTTTCCATTACAGTTTTGTGTCATATACCAATTCAACTACGAAAAAACACCTCGAACAACAACAACAACTATTCAGAGAAAAACCAGAGTTTGACAGCAGCGCCAGGGGACAACTCATGAACAACAGGCCTTTTAGACGTCAAAGAGAAAACACACAAAACAAAAATAAAACTACACAAACAACACAAAACATACACAAAAAAACACAAACACACCCTCGTGTCGTCCCCGTTCTGTCCTCTCCAGGTCCAGTCGTTCATTTCTGTAGATCCTGTCTTAATGGAGGGAATCTGCCGCTGCTCGTACATGTCTAATTACACCAATCAGCTTCTTTAATCGTGGTGATTTTTCATGCCCCGCCTCCCCACCCTAACCCCTCCTCCTCCCTCCCTCTGATCAATGTCCGCTGTCTCTACTGGAACTTCACACACTGCGTTCACTGAACCTGGGTAAAACAGATTCCAACAGCACTGAGGACTGAGACACTCTGATTTGTTAAATAGATGCTTTGAGACAAATCAAACACTCCTGTCTTGCGTTTATGAAGTGGATGCAGTGAGACAGTATGTTCTGGTTGTTTGACTTTGGTTTTGTTCTAAATCACAGATAAATTCTCCCACAGCTTTGAAAAAAAAAACAAAAAATATAAAACATTAGAGCAGAAAATGAGGTTGACCTCATCTTTCATTTTTAAAAATATGACATATAATTACTGATGAATGGACCGGTCATGTGACCAGTCATGTGACCTCAGGCAGGCCGTCCCATTAATGTCCATCGGTGTATAGGCAGTCCCTCCATGTCTCCTGGTCTCCACCCATCTCCACCCATCTCCACCCGTCTCCACCCGTCTCCACCCTTCTCCTGATCTCCACCCGTCTCCACTCGTCTCCACCCTTCTCCACTGTCTCCACCCATATCCACCTGACTCCACCCATATCCACCTGTCTCCACCCGTCTCCTGGTCTCCACCCGTCTCCATCCGTCTCCACCTGTCCCCTGGTCTCCACCCGTCTCCACCCGTCTCCACCTGTCTCCACCCATCCCCTGGTCTCCACCTGTCTCTACCCATCTCCACCCGTCCCCTGGTCTCTACCCGTCTCCACCTGTCTCCACCCGTCTCCTGGTCTCCACCTGTCTCCACCGTCCCCTGGTCTCCACCCGTCTCCACCTGTGTCCACCCGTCTCCTGGTCTCCACCTGTCTCCACCCGTCTCCACCTCAGCTGTATCCTTGTGTGTCTAACACCACTAACGCCTGCTGATGGCTCCTTCACCGCGGTGGAAAACCCATGAATATAAAGTGTGCGTTTGTGTCCTCCGTTGTGCTGAGTTGACAGCTGCCAGGCGGAGGGATTGGCGTTGGGCGGGGCCTGATGGAGCTATCACAGGGCGCGGGCTTGTCCTCCGCCGGGCTGTCTTCCAGCTCCTTCAGCTCTATCTCGCTCCCTCTAATCTCATTCTCCTCACTGTCGACATCCTGATCGCACCGAGCCCCGAACACAGCGCACAGCTTCTATATTTAATCAGAGAAAAGCCGACGCTCCTCAGGCTAACGCTGCTGTCACGCTCACATGTGTGGGTCCGGTTCAGCACCGGCTGATGGACAGCTCCACAGCGCAGGAGCAGACGGCGCCGATTCAACCGCCAACAAACAGGAACAGATGATACGTCAGATATCTACAGGAACATATTATATACATACAGCAAGGGTGTCAAACATATGGCCCGTGGACCCAAACAGGACCACCAACGGGTCCGATCCGGTCCGGTCCAACAGGATGAGTTTAAAAATGACACTGAAGATTTGAACAAACTCCTGTTAGTTCAGGTTCAGACCAAATGACCTAAAGTGGATCAGAACCAGGACAATAAGAACAGAAGAACCCAGAAATAGTGACAAATACAAACTGTTCTCTGTTTTAGTGTAAAAAAAGTAAAATGACATAATAAAAATGTTTCCATCTACAAACTATTCTTTAAATAAATGTGAATAACATGAACAAACTGAAATTTATTGAGAAAAATCAGTGTAATTTTAACAATATTCAGCCTCACTTTATCATTTGCACATTTATATTATAACGTACAGATCACAGTGGGTCTACAAATACAAATGCAAAATACATCAGTTTTTTGTGTTCATGTGGTTTTTGATGCATTTTGTCTATTTTTTCTTTTATTTTCATCTTATTTTTGTCTTTTTGTCTAATTTTTGTCTCTTGTCTGTTTTTTGTTTTCATGTGTTTGCACATTTATGTTTCATTTTTCTCTTATTTATCTTATTTTTGTCTTTTTGCCTAATTTCAGCCTCATTTTATCTTGTTTTTGTCTATTTTTGTTGGTTTTTTGTTTTCATGTGGTTTTTTGACACATTTTTGTCTCATGTTTGATCTTATTTTTGTCTAATTTCAGCCTCATGTTATCTTGTTTTTGTCTATTTTTTGTCTGTTTTTTGTTTTCATGTGGTTTTTGACACATTTTTGTCTCATGTTTGATTTTATTTTTGTCTAATTTCTACCTCATTTTGTCCTGTTTTTGTCTGTTCATCTTATTTTTGCCTTGCTTTCATCTTATTTTTAATACCTTTCTATGTTTTAACTCTATCAGTCGTCGTTCTGATCAGACCACATGGCTCTGGTTTTTCTGTGGAGGACGTTTGTCCAGATGTTCAACACATAGACCTGATGTTTCTTCTGTCCAAACAGCTCCGTCTGTGTCCTGTGTGTGGCCTTTTGTCTCTACATTATCTAAATATATGTGTCTTTGTGTGTTTTCAGATACACAGAGGAGGAGATTCGACAGAAAGTCAGTACCTTCAGACAGATGCTGATGGACAAAGAGGGTGTCATCACCAGAGAAGGGTCCCACCCACAGCCCATGTGAGTCAACAGTCATGTGACCATCACTGGGATGTCTTTATTCTGTCCAGTGTCCTCAGACAGTCTGTCCAAAGAATATGGTTCATAACTGCAGGAGGGAAAGACGTTTTACCGACGTCTTTTGGCCTGTGGTTGGTTTTTCCTGTAAACATGATGTATGTTTGATCCCTGATGTGTTGAAAAAAAAACAGACTTTACAGCTTTAGCGAGGAATCAAACTCCACATTTCATTTCATTTCATTTATTAAGATCCCCATTAGCAACTGAAACATCAGTTACTATTCTTCTTGGGGTCTCCTCTACATTACATTACAATTGTAATTATTTACATTAATTTTACACTATTCACACCCACACCCACCCACACACACACACACACACACACACACACACACACACACACACACACACACACACAACATATACAACAGCCCAATGCAATAACAATAAATATAAATAAACAGAAGAAGTGCTGTACATTTATCCTCATTCACCAAACAATAGCTGTCTGATACAAATCATAAGAAATCTTTCAATATTATCAATACTCTTTCCATTTCATGGCTATTATGTAAACAAGAAAAGTTTCACATACAGACCAATATGGAAGAAAAAAATAGTCCAAGTCAGCTTTATTGTCAGTTTTGTCACATGTACATCAGTATGACGGCCACAGAAGAAAAGAAAAACACTACAAGAATAAAAACACAAAATATCAAGATAAAACCTGTAATTTTATGAGAATAAAGTTGAATACAAAAAGAGTCATAATATTATGAGAAGAAAGTCATAGTTAAAAAAAAAAAAAAACGTCTGAATTAAACGAAAATAATGTTGTACTTTTATGAGATTAAACCCGTCATATTTCAAGAATGAAGCCATAATTTTACCAGAATAATGTCGCAATTTAAAAACAGATGGAAAAAATATCATCATTTACAAGAATAGTCGTACCCACTTGTCACTTACTTACGTTGAACATTTTCGATGCTTACATGTAGATAAATGAAGATTCTGACTTTGACAGGAGAGTAGTGGACGTTGTCTTCATGAAACAGAAGCAGAAACAGCACAAGGGTCACATGAAATACGTTCCAACAGGAGGAAATTCAACCGTTCTTAGGCATCGTCGCATTTACGTTAACAAACACAACCAGCCCAGAAACCAAATTTAGCCTTCCACCTTCATTATGCCCATCGTTAGCCCGCAAACTGTGTTAAAGTTGAGTTCACAAATGAGTCCAGAAACGCCCCCAGACCAGTAAAAAACATCATAATAGCACATAAATAATGACAAATACAAGCTCCTCTGTGGTTTAGAGACACTGAATTCTGTTAATAATGCAGTGGAAGTCGTTCAGTCATAGAGGTGTGTGTGTGTGTGTGTGTGTGTGTGTTGTGTGTGTTTAGTGTGAGTCTGCATGGTCGTCCTGCCTTCATTCACCTCCAGGTCGGTCTGTACTCGATGCCGACTCCCCTGATACTTCCTGTCGTGCTCAGTGAGTGCATCAGCATTCCTCTGTATTAATAGTAATGATGTAAGAGACTGTGGCGTCACTTCATGTGTCCCCATGAGGACGTCTGTCACTGTGTAAAGAGGAAACAGTGGACGTCCACATGTCCACTGTTTCTGCCACAGCGGGATTCCCCATCCAACGGTCTGCAGGAAAACACCATGAAGGGTCAGAGTTAGTACTGAGATACCACACCGATATTAAACTACTGTAACAGATACCACACCGATATTAAACTACTGTAACAGATACCACACCGATATTAACACATGAAAGCGTTAATATCAGTCTGGTATCTGTTTCTGTAGTTTAATATCAGTCTGGTTTATGTTAACGCTTTCATGTATGAATTATAAAACCCTTCTTTGTCCAGATTCTTTCCCTGAGTGTTTTTATTCATCTTTAGCCCTGAAAAAAACAAACAAAACAAAACTATGCAATGTTTTTCTTTTTTGTTTTTTTCCATAAGTGTCCACTCAGCTACACACCATGAGTTTAACTTTAGAAGTTACCAATAAATCAATATCAGAAAATGATGAATACTCTGAAATAAAAACATTTTTAATGCTGATAATCTGATGTTTTCTCACATTTTAACATATTCTAATACTAGTTTTTACTGACTTTATGGAGATAATATGCAACAAAAAAAACTTTTTTCTTTTTGCTTCCCTATTTTTTCTACCCTCAGGAGTGTCCTGATATAGGCTTTCATTTGGTGCCATGACCTTTGACCTTGAGTGACTTTGAAAGGTCAAACAAACGCCAGTTCATGTCTTTAAACATTCCGTTGGACCCTTGGTGATGTTTTTGTCTTTTTCATGGGTTTTTGTTTGTTGTTTTTTTTTGTTCTTCACATCGTTAACGTGTGACTCAAACCCAGTGGCGGCTGCTCATCCTTCAGAGAGGGGGAGCTCATTCTCGGCTTACATCAAAAAAATTGTCAAGTTATTTAAACATAAATTCGGCCCTCCGTTCCATTAGCATTGTCTGCCATCATGTGCACCTACTAGATACCTAGTTCACCCTGTCCTAGCCAACAGTATGATTGATTTAACTATCTACAAAATGATATTAAACTCGAACAAGAAATGATTAAATTATGTAACTGAAACAAGAAAACATTGAAATTATGTTAAATTGAAACAAGGAAGTACAATGAGTGTGTTTTATTCACAGTGCAAGAAATGAATTTTGTAGTGGTTTCTCGATTTCACAAGCAGAATGCGCGACAGTATTAAACTGAACTCTGTCAACTGAAGGAGTAGATCTCAAAATAGCTGTCAATCAAACGGGATTCAGCCATTTGACTACTGCTCCAATCAGCACGTGGAATCCCATCAGCACGTGGAATCCCAGCGTCCAGCCAGGCCGAGCTCCGCCCACAGCTCCATTCACCCCCAGAGACGCTGAGCGTCTGGGGGCGGGACAACATCGTGGCATTTATCCAATTACTGTCCAGTTTTGAGGCAATGAAAAAAACTGTTCCACTCAGTCCCATTGAAGTGCATGGACGCCGAGCGTCTACGGGCAAATGCACTGAGCAGAGATCGTATGAGAAAACAGCGCAACGGGAATGTATGAGAAGTGAACAACATCGAGTCCGTTGATTTGTGATAACACTGATTCTGAATGAACTCGTCTGTGAGATGAACGTGTTCTAACACATTTGTAGTCAATGAAATGTCAACACAACCGTACATATTTGACCATTTAATTTTCATAATTTTAGGGGAAGCTGAGCTTCCCTTGCAGTCTGTGAGAAATCGCCTCTGCTCAAATTGCTGAATCTCTTATAAATTGAAGTTCATAGAAAACCAATGGAGGCTCCATTGGGGCCTTGAACGCACCGCGGTCCTGTCTGACTTGGACTCTGCTGATCTTGGAGGGTTTTTTTTTAGTCTGATTCTTTCTTTTCCTCGGGGACTGTTCCTATCGACGTCCCCAGTATCTTGATTCTCTTAATACACACCAGCAGTAAAGTGTGGAGTAAAGTGTGGCTCATAACTCTGTTTACTGATGTCCTGCATTGATTTCCTGCAGAACGGATGGAAGACGAAGGTAGAGGAGGGGGAGGAGGGGGGGGGGGGGGGGGATGGAGTGAGTGAAGGCTCTCAGATTGACAGGGTAACAGAGCCAAGGCCGATCAGAGCAGGATCGATGCTAAAGCCGTTCGATACGTTACAGAAACACACACCTGTCACTGAGGTCAGATCAGATGTGCACACACACACACACACACACACACACACACACTGCTCTGATGATGCCTTCACAAACTATGGTAAATGCTAGTCATGAACTATAGAAAAATAAGAGTATTTCAACAGTTGTATGTCTCGGCTCATTATTAACAGAACATACAGGTCACAGTGGATCTACAACTGCACAGAAAATCTAAGAATAGACAGAATATCAGTACAATTGTACTTTTCAGGTCGTTCGTATTTGTTCAGGTCGTTCAGTTTTTAGTCCAGCTGAAGGGTCTGATGAACGACTGGGATCAGCTGTCATCTGTCGTCTGTAAACAATTTTTCAGAATGACTTGATATTTGTTGTGGAACATCTTTGGGGTAAGGCCCATCAAGTTTATTCAAAGAATTTGGAAATATGGATTTTTGAATTTTTTATGAATTTTTTACATTTTCAAATCCCCATCGGTTTAGAATGGGACACATTTCAAAGTGCTATAACTTAAAAACAGTTGAAGATATTGATATAATTATTAATATAGGTTCATTAAAAAATTCAGCTGCATTGTTTTTTTTGTTTGGTTTTTTTATGCCTAAAAATGAATTAAAACACTCAGGAAAAGAATCTGGACTAGGGTTCTGATAATCCATGAATGAAAGGGTTAACATGTCTGTCCTCCTGTCCTTGTGTCTTCCTGCCCTTCATCCTGTCCTTGTGTCCTTGTTTCCTCCTGTCCTTTGTCCTGTCCTTGTGTCCTCCTGTCCTTGTTTCCTCCTGTCCTTTGTCCTGTCTTTGTATCCATGTGTCCTCCTGTCCTTGTGTCCTCCTGTCCTTTGTCCTGTCCTTGTTTCCTCCTGTCCTTTGTCCTATCCTTGTTTCCTCCTGTCCTTTGTCCTGTCCTTGTTTCCTCCTGTCCTTCGTCCTGTCCTTGTTTCCTCCTTTCCTTCGTCCTGTCCTTGTTTCCTCCTGTCCTTTGTCCTGTCCTTCATCCTGTCCTTGTTTCTTCCTGTCCTTTGTCCTGTCCCCCCGTCCCCCACTGCTGATGCTTTTGTGCGTCTGTAGTTAAATTGATGGTGGGTTCCTGAGGCTGAGCTGTCCTCGTCCGTTGGACACATGTGTGGGTGCTGTGTGTCCGTCTCGCTGTGTGGACAGGGAACTGTCTGATGGTGTGAACCCGGTTCTTCTGGTGCCTGGCATTCCCACCATGCTCAGCCAATCAGGGCTCAGTTGGCCGTCATCTCCCTAACGAAGCGTCAGACCTGTTCCACGTCCTCCACAGACACTTCACACCGTCCCCTCAGTGTCCTCATCCACGCCCTCCACAGACACTTCACACCGTCCCCTCAGTGTCCTCGTCCATGCAGCTTCATCCTCATCCACTCAATGAGTCTGTTTACATCAGCGCAACACTCTATTACTGGGATGAATTATAGTGTTATTTTGTGTGTGTGTGTGTGTGTGTGTGTGTGTGTGAGAGAGAGAGAGAACTTCTCTCCCCAGCTCTACTTCAGACTTGCTGTAAAACACACAAACAGAATATGGCAGTTATGTTTGCTACCTGAGTTAATTTACATGATACACTAAATGAATAGGAACTGAATCGCTAGCTCAAGGCTAACTTGAATGGGAAATTCCATATACATGCTATGATTAGCATTTACAAATGAACTTGAGATTTACAACATCCCTTTATCCAACAACAAAAGATTACATCAGAGATATTATTAGTATATATTCAAACAACTGAATGTACAAATACTCACAGGTAAACAGGATTAGATTAGACTAGATTATGTTAAATTAGATTAAAGTAGACTAGACTAAATTAGATTAGACTAGACTAGACTAAACTAGATTAGATTAGACTAGACTAAACTAAATTAGATGAAATTACACTAGATTAGATTAGATTAGATTAGATTAGATTAGTTTAGATTAGATTAGATGAAATAGATTAGACTGGACTAAATTAGATTAGATTAGACTAAATTAGATTAGACAAGATTAGATTGAATTACATTATATTAGATTAGACTGGATTAGATTAGCTCAGACTAGATTAGATCAGACTAGATTATATTTAATTAAATTAGATTAGACTGGATTAGATTAGAATAGATTAGACTAAATTAGATTACATTAGTTTAGACTAGATTAGCTCAGACTAGATTAGATTAGACTACATTAGATTAGATTAGATTAGATAAAATTAGATTAGATTAGACTGGACTAAATTAGACTAGATTTTATTGGTAAATGGACTGAATTTATATAGCACATTTTCTACACCTTCATGGTGCCCAAAGCGCTTTACAATTTCTCACATTCACCCATTCACACACACACTCATACACCAGCAAGCGGCTACTGCCATGCAAGGTGCAGCCTGGCCCTACTGGGAGCAATTTAGGGTTCAGCGTCTTGCCCAAGGACACTTCAACATGTGGACAGTCGGAGCCAGGATTCAAACCGCCAACCCTTCGGTCATTGGACAACCCGCTTTACCAACTGAGCCACAGCCGCCCGTATATTGATCCCACAACAGGGAAATTCAGCAACAGAATGAAGTGTAATGAAAAAATGTGCAAACATAAAGACAGTACTACTTCTACTACAACAATATGCAATACTAATAATGGTAATAAAAATCCCACCCAGACTGTATTCATATGTACATCAGAGTGTAAATGTAAATGTCCGACTCCTCCTCCGAACCCTCAGATATTGTGTTGGCGTTTGCTCCTCTGACCCTGAACTGTCCTGTTTTCAGGGTTAACCACCTGCACTACCAGCCCGACCAGTACGAAGACGACCCTGAACTGGTTGGATACCAAGATGGAGACTACAACCACCATTATCATGACGACGACAGGTAAACGCCCGGTCCCATAGATGCTGTTGGAATGTCTGAGCCGTTGAATCAGACACTTATTGTCCTCTTCGTGTTGTCTCTGTGATCATAACTAATGAAACTGATCTGAACGAACGGAGGCTTTTCGCTGAAACCAAAGTGTGTTCTGTTCAGTAACAGACGTACAAAACCATTCACCCACCACGGATCTGACGTCCAGTCATATCATTAAATATAAGTGCAATTTCCTCTAAAACACGGATTTCAAACTCATTTTAGTTCAGTTCCACATTCAGCCTAATATGATGTAAAGTGGGCTGGACTCATAAAATAATATAAATAATAGAATAAGAACTTATAAATAATGTCAACTCCAAAGTTTTCTGTGTGTATTTGAGTGAAAAAAGTAAAATTCTGTTATGAAAATGTTTACATCTACGAACTGTACTTGAACATAACACGAACAAATAAGAACAACCTGAAATTTCTGAAGAAAATAAGTGCAATTTTAACAATTTAGTTTATCATTTATACATGTGCATCACAATTTACAGATCACAGTGGATCTACAAATACACATAACATTTAATAACAGGCTGAATATTGTTAAAATTCCACATACTTCTATTAAGACATTTCAGGTTGTTCATATTTGTTCAGGTAATTCCTATTTTTTGTAAAAGGCCAGTCTGTAAATGTAAACTTTTTTCATAATTTTGTTTTTTTTCTTTTACACTAAAACAAAGAAAACATTTGCGGTTCTCATTATTTATAGTTTATGATGATAATATTTTACTGGTCTGATCCACTTTATATTGAATTGACCAAAATAATTTTGACAGCCTTGAGTGTTCATATCTTCAGTGTAATTTTTGCATTTCACACATTCATCCCAAAGGCCAGATTGGAACCTTTGGTGAGCTTGTTTTGTCCCCCGGGCCACATGTGTGACACCTGTGGTCTAAAACAAAGAAAAGCGTTTGTATTTGGGTGCTTGTATGAAACTGGGTTTATTTTAGTATCTGTCACTGTTCCATCTTTTTAGGCCCAATAATAAAAAGCAAATGTAGACATATTTCCCTCCAGGATGGACCTAATGATGACCTCAGAGAAATGAGCCATCCCATAATTAATGAATTTTTAATCAAATATTGGGTCCAGAAACAGGACCCAAATATGGACATTGAATCTCCCTAGGTGTTGGTGCGTTTGATATGAAAACATGTGTGTAAATGGTCTTCTGTAGACTATAAATACAGTGTGTTAAATGTGTCGATCCTAGTGGTTTTTCTAATCCACAAATGTGGGTTTTTCATCAATCTCAGTCTCATTCCAGGTTTGGTGTGGAACCCATCGTGTCCAGCGGTGTTACATACAGAACCGGAACATTTAAACACATATAAATCACGAATGATTTTACAACAGTGGTCATTTTTGTCAAACACTCTCTGCCTTGAATAAATAATTCAATTCCTAAAATGCACCTGTGAGAGAATAAAGAGATATTCAATAAAAATAGTAGTGTGTAATTTTCGTGTCCTTTTAACCGTGTTACATGTGGATTTATGTATTAAATATAATGCAAAATAATATAAAAATGTGTTTTATCTTAAAAATATCTTCTCTTTTATCTCAGTAAGTATTTCTTTTTTAACTCTTTAAGTGCCAGACAGTTAAGGGGATAATAAGCCTTAAAAGTGCCACAGAATTTGGCCGTTTTTCAGTATTTCGCATCGTTTTTATAATATTTGAAGAATCCTGCAGGAAACCGCTCGGTAACATCCGACCGATTGCTGATTAGATCCAAAGCGCACCGGACGCAGCCGATTCATTATTGATCGTAATTTGCATAATTTATAATAATAATAATAATAATAATAATAATAATAATAATAATAATAATAATAATAATAATCTTTATTTATATAGCACTTTTCATACATTAAAAACTGTAGCACAAAGTGCTTTACATATCAGTTTAAAAATCAGTACCGCCCCCCACCCACACCCACCCACTCACCCGCACACACACACACACACACACACACACATACATATACATGCAAACCCACAAGCTCACACATACTTAAGAAGACTGACTGAGCACGGGTAGACCAGAACAAAAATGTACAAGTAAAAGTAAAACATCAATTTAGGAGGCGCTGTCTCAGGGAGCCTTCCGCACCAGGATGCAGTCGCCGACCCCGGCGACCAGGCACCAGCAACACAGCCCCGCATCCCAACTAGTGGGAGAGGGCCAACTGGGACCCCCACCCGCCACAGCCCCCGGAGTCCACAGCCGCCCCCCGGCATGGAGGGCTCCCTCTGATGAAACACCGGAGAATAAGAAACATTAAAAAGATATAAAAATATTATTCGGTCGCGTGACCTCAAATTCCCGTCTGCTTGGTCTCAAAAGGGGGACACAGAAAGAACGTCATCGAAATGTGAGAAAGAAATGGGGGTGGATGGTTTGTTTGTACACAAATATGGCGTGTTCTCCAAAGCCGATCTGATCGGCCCGTGGCACTTTACAGGTTGTTTTCGTAAAGCCGATTTAATCGGCCCATGGCACTGAAAGTGTTAAATAGACCCAAAGTTCTTCCAAACCTGCTTTATAACATTAGTCTACATTTGGGTTGAATTTTTATGAACATGTCCTGTTCTTAGGATCAGTTTTATAGAAGTACCTATGTATCATTATTGATAATTTAATCCATTCTAATTGTCCTGGTTCTGATCCACTTTAGATTATATTGGTCTGAATGTTGAACCTGAACTAACATGATTTTTAATATTTTCTCTGTAATTTTTTCACTTTGTAAATTCATGTTGTGGCCCGGATCGGACCCTTTCACACCCTGGTTTTGGTCCACGGGTCGTATATTTGATACCCCTGTTCTAAACTATTTCCTGTCCATACACTGATACTGCGTCATGTGTCCGAATTAAAGGAGAAAATGAGGAAACAGACGTTTGGTTCTGATAAGTGTTTAGTTTTGTCATCTGCATCACAGTAAATGACTATAATCAGAGTTTTTGCACATGATGATGCTGGTGATGATACTATTATTATTATTATTATTATTATTATAACGATCTCTCGTAAATGATTTGTGTCTCACCCTCCCCTTTCCTCTGCTCATCTCCGGCTGCTTCAGACTGAAGAGGAAATCAAGCAGCTCTCCATCCCCTCGTCCAAAGAAAAGGAAGAAGAAGAAATCTGGACGCAGACGGAGTCGGTGAGTGAAGAAGAAGCTGGACGTTTGTGTTTGGACTCAAAGACGCTAGAACCATGAAACTGGGCTGAGGTTCAGTGGAGATACACAGGAGGAAGCATGGAGTTCAGCTTTGGCTGAGGGGGAGGGGTGCAAGGGGGCGGAGCATTGGCTGACAGGGAACAGGTGGAAGGGGGCGGAGCTGAATATAGTCAGTGAGAGAGAGATGGAAGATTTTCATGACATTTGTCAGTGTTTTAGTTTTGAAATCTTATAAATAATGGTATATAATAGTGATAGTGCTGTTTTGGATTGTTTACTGGTGTGTTTTGATGTGTTTATGTGGAGTTTCACTATTTTTTTCACTGTTTTTATCTATATGTTTGTAGTTTGTATTGTTCATTGATAGTTACCCTGCTCCCCGAAGGAGAGGTTGGTTTGGTTTGTTACCTCTGCCAAGGAAGGGGTTGGAGGTTATGTTTTCATCGGGGTTTGTCTGTTTGTTTGTTTTTCCTGTTTGTTTGTCTGTTAGGAAGATAACTCAAAAAGTTATGGATGGATTTTGGGGGATATTTTCAGGAAATATTGATACTGGCACAAGGAACAAATGAAAAAATTTTGGTTGGGGGCGACTGATCTGCCCTGGCGGAGGTCTGCACTCTGAGTGCTTTTGTAGTTTGTTTATTTGTTTGTTTGTTTACACTTTCGCAGCAAAACTTTTGGTTGAATTCAGACCAAATTGGGTTTATAGATTACCAGTGACCCAGATGAGATGTCATTAGATTTTGGGAAAAGTAGGTCAAAGTTCAAATTTTTTTATGAATTTCTCAAATCTTTTTTTCTCCCATTTACTTATAATGAGTGAAATTTTAAATGCCTATAAAAACATCAATTTTGTTTCAATTTGCTTCAAACTTGTCACATATATAGAGGCGACTGATATGACATCAGCACACACATAAATATGATGACATCTGCTGGATCAATGCCAAAATAAGATACAACACCTTTGAGGGGCGGGATTTGTTGTGACTGGCACCACTTGTATTATGCTATGAGGTAAACGATATGCACTAAAACAGAAAAATGATGTAGATGAAGAGGAGGAATTTATCCAAATGGACAGAATATTCATAGTGATGAATGAGGGTTAATGTAATATTAAAGGGATCCAGTAATTATGGAAAAGAAGGAATGATTTTAGTGGATTTAAAGAACAGCTGAATGGTTCAGTCTGGGCTTGTTGACAGAATAAACAGAATTACTGGGTTTATTTTGGTGGAGATGTCAGATACAGAGGAGGAAAGAAGGAGGAAGAAAGAGGGAAGGAAAGGTAGAAAGGAGGCAAAAGCGTGAACAGAAATGGGATGAAACAGCTGAATGAAAGGAGAATGAGCCATGTGTTTGTCCTCCGCTTCTTCTCCATCTATAGGTTTGACAGCTCTTCGCCCACTCGCAGAGAGAAGAAGAAGAAGAGTGGGAAGAAACACAAGCGCGACAGGTATGAAAGAAAAACAGGAAGATGTGAGGCGTCTGAGGTTCAGCAACAGCCGGTGTTGACTGATGGAGATTTAGTTGCAGAACAAATGAGGTTTAACCTGAAAGAAACAGATGAGGAAGGAAGGAAGGAAGGGAGGGAGGGAGGAAGGAAAGGAGGAAGGAAGGAAGAGAGGGAGGAAGGAGACATACAACAATGAAAAATAATCCCAAACGTCTGAGGTTTAACCTGAAAGAAACAGATGAGGAAGGAAGGGAGGGAGGGAGGGAGGGAGGGAGAGAGGAAGGAAAGAAGGAAGGAAGGAAGGGAGGAAGAGAGGCAGAAAGGAGACACACAACAATGAAAAATGAGACCAAACATCTGAGGTTTAACCGGAAAGAAACAGATAGGTTTACTGTAGGAAGGGAGGGAGGGAGGGAGGGAGGAAGGAAAGAGGGAGAGAAGGAAAGAAGGAAGGAAGAAAGGGAGGAAGGAGGAAGGAAGGGAAGGAAGGAAGAAAGGAAGGGAGGAAGGAAGGGAGGAAGGAGACACATAAGAATGAAAAATAAGACCAAACATCTGAGGTTTAACCTGAAAGAAACAGATGAGGGAGGGAGGGAGGGAGGGAGGAAAGAAGGAACGGAGGAAGAGAGGCAGGAAAGAGACACACAACAATGAAAAATAAGACGAAACATCTGAGTTTTAACCTGAAAGAAACAGATGGGTTTACTGTAGGAAGGAAGGAAAGAATGTAGGGAGGGAGGAAAGAGGGAAAGAAGGAAGTGAGGAAAGAAGGAAGGAAGAAAGGAAGGAAGGGAGGAAGGAAGGAGGGAAGGAAAGAAGGGAGGAAGAAAGGAAGGGAGGGAGGAAAGAAGGGAGGAAGAGAGGGAGGAAGGAGACATAAGAATGAAAAATAAGACAAACATCTGAGGTTTAACCTGAAAGAAACAGATGGGTTTACTGTAGGAGGGAGGGAGGGAGGAAGGAAGGAAAGTAAGGAAGAAAGGAAGGGAGGAACACAACAGTGAAAAATCAGACCAAACATGAGGTTTTAGCTGACAGAATCAGATGTGTTTACTGCAGCTGTGGAGGGTTTTCATGTTCTTTTGAACACTTCAGGTGGTGAACATTTATTCATGAAACATGAAGGTGAAACATAAAGACACAATAAAGTTTTTTTTTTTTTTAGAAAACATACTGCACTTTTATTTAATTTTATAGTCTTTTTAAATGCTGTTTCATTAAATAGTAAATGGTAAAAAAGTAGACAAGTGGAAAAATAAAAAGAAAGACACAGTGGAAAGAAAGAAAGAAAAAAGGAAATGACATAAATATGACAAATAAAGGCGGTGATGTAATTTAATTTAATTTAATCAAAAAAAAAACAGGGAAAATGAAGAGGAGGAGGAACATAATGATAAGGATCATTTTTATATTCCTATTTATTTTATTTGTTAGTATTTTATAATATTTTCAGTGCTGTCTACTCCCATACTCCTCTGCTCAGGTAGCTATTTATCTCGTCTTGGATTAAAGGAAGAAAAAGAAAAAACAAGATAAAAACATGAAGGAGGATGAAAACAGTAACAAAGGCATTGAAACACACTAGTCTCTTTTCCATGGTTCATCTGAGCTAAACTGTCTCCATATTTCTATAAATGTGTTCCAAACACAAGTGTGTAATGTTGGTTTTTCCATCCAATCCCAAATGTGCTGTTCAGTTTCTTTCTTCTGGTAGATGTCAGTAGAAGTCATTCCATAAACAGGAACAGAAATCTGTGTTGTTTTGAATCTAGAATGCTGGTTCCTAAATTCTAAATGGATGTGCTTTCCTGGTGTGTCCACACAGTACACACACGTTTGGGTTCACCTCTTCTTCTTCTCTTGTTCTAACATCCATCAACATCTGTTTGTTTTGGTCATGTGACTCTAGGTGGACTCAAGGTCTTTCCATACAGTTTTGTCATACACTAATCAATAGTACACTAACAACAACTATTCAGAGGAAAATGAGAGTTTGGGTAAAATTGTCATGTTTCCGTCTGTCAAATTTTTGTCTGGTTTTAATTAACTAACATACGTTTTTTCACTTTAGTTCATATTTTAATGTGCTCTTGGGTTTATTTAATCCTCTACTATCAGACATCCTTTAACCACCTAAAGCCAAAATCTGCACAGTACCCCAATAATAACAGAATGTTTTTCATACAGTTTGTTTTTAGCTTTTTTTTTTTTTTTCTTTAATTTCATCAACTTGAGCCATGAACAAAAATACCAAATACAAAAAACAGTTGGACTATAAGGTCTTTCCATTACAGTTTTGTGTGATAAACCAGTTTAACTACACCCAAAAAACCACCTCAGACACTTTTCATGGAAAAATGAGAGTTTTGGTGAAATTGTCATTTTTCCAAATGTTCGTCAAATGTTTCTGCACAAGTTTAATTCAGATAAATAGAGGGTGAACAGAAAAGAAATGAGTGAGGAAGAAGAAAAAGGAGAAACCAGAGCAGATGAGTGAAACCCTGGGACATCACAACAAATACCAAACAGTGGAGTCCTGCTTCGTGGTTTCTCTCATTCCAGACTGACCTGGGGGGGGGGCCTCTAATAACCCGGCCTGTTGGGGGGGCAACAACACAAGAAAAATGAGCCACTCACCAAACTGCTGAGCATCAGTGCACCGGCCGGCTCCGGTTTCCCCCCCTCATCCATCCACGCACCCCCCCTCCACAAACACACACACACACACCCCAGCCTCCCACTGAAGCAGCTCTGCAATGCAGGTGCTGTTGATGTATGAATAATGTATGGACGAAGCAGAGGGTTCATCCCCCAGAGGAAAACAGGTTTCCCTTCACACTTTAAAGGAGCAATAGAATAGAATAGAATAGAATAGAATAGAATAAGATGGAATGGAATGGAATGGAATGGGACGGGAGAGGATAGAAGAGCCTTGACTGTCATTGTGCTCCTCTAGTCAATGCAATAATATGAATTTAAAAAAACAATACATCACAAAATAATAGAGCGAATATCAAATTACAAAAACTAAAAAGTAAGATCAATCAATCAATGAAATTTCAATCATTTTTTTTCACAAAGGGTCTCTGTCCTCAGTCCTGTTGGACCACCTTTATCCTCTGTCTCTGTCCTCAGTCCTGTTGGACTACCTGTGTCATGTGTCTCTGTCCCTCAGGTCCAATCAGTGTCCTGGTTCTGTCCTGTGTTCCCCAGACTCCGTCCACACCACTCCGCTCCTAGTATTTGTCTTTAGTGGATTCTAACAGTTTGTGGTCCATACTCGTATGGTTTCCATAAATATGTGCATCCAGGTGGAAACGGCTCAATGGTGTCATATGTATGCCACACCTATATGTCGCGCTGTACACAAACACGGACAGGGCCTATGACAGGATACACTCAAACCACAGAAGAATGCACTGAGCATGTGCAGGAGGTTCCGTCCTTAGTTTTCTTCTTTTGGTCACATGGTCCTATGGTTGTCATGGTTTCCATACAGTGGTGTTGGTCCTATCCATATGCCAACACCGGGGGGCGGAGCTGGGACATGTTTACGCTCTGGGACCCGTTCTACAAAAATACCATTTCGGGCACCGACAATGCTGATGTCATGTGACCAAAGGCCCAAACCATAGTAAACTGTAGTGGATTGACATAATGTGGTTGTGGTGTGGCCGGGGGGGTGGTACTCCATATATGAGCACAGTACTGTAGACACAACAGGACAATGAGTTCATGGAACAGTATCCATGATTGGATCTGGGACAACAACATGTCCTTACTGCTGATTAGAACAGGACAAATGACAACATCTGATTGGCCCTGTGGAAATAGACATACCCATATTTACTACCTCAGTACTGTGGATGTAGACACTGTCTTTATTTATATAGTGTCATATCATAACAAAAGTTATCTCATGACACTGTTCATTTAGAGCTGGTCTAAACCAGACCCTGACACTGATTCACAGAAACCAAACAGAATCCTAGAATCTAAAATAATTTTACAAAAAGAACATAAGAAAAGAACTACAACTACAACAAAATAAAATGGACATAAAATATGACATAATATTATATATATATATATATATATATATATATATATATATATATGTATATATATATAATTTTTTTTTTCTTTTTTTTTTTGCAAGAATAGAGGATTTTGCACATTATTATAAAATCCGGCAGAAAGAAGAGAGGGGAAAAATAATTGAGGCTGACAGTCCCGGCTGACCCCGCCCCTCCAGCCCCGCCCCCAGTTCCATATCAGCCATATCCATTCCCTGACAGCTTTATTACTCATATCTCCACTCCCTCCCGTTCCTCTGTACATGTAGGTGTGTAGAACAGAAAACAGCCACAGCGCACGCCGACCCATCCAACTAATCACCATGGAAACTGCATCCAGGGGAAAGTGATGTGGAGGTGATGTGTCAGGGCTGAGCTGTCCTCCCTGTCGCTCAGTCCGAGGCGCCGTGTGTTATCACCGCCTCGTACAGGGATCGGCAGGAAGTAAATCAGAAAGGTGATGAGAACAGCACCTGTGGAAATAAAACAGCAACGCCTAAGCCTTGGTGGTGGCGGGGGCGGTGGCGGCTCACTGGGGTCATGGAACCTGTGTTTGGATCAGATGGGTTTGCAGAGGGCAGCGTCCATAAAGAACAGAAATATAAAATAAACCCAGTCCTCCTACTCATGGAGATCTGAGCCTGTTTGTCTTTTTCTAATACATGGATGAATATTCATAAACAGATTCATTATAAATAAATATTAAATGTACGTTCAGTTTTATTTAGAGGGAATGAATCAGTTTATGTTTGAAAACTCTCCTTTATTCATTTAACCCATACAGACCCAGTGTCAAATTAATATTCATCTATATTTAACCTTTCTTAAGTGATTTATCACCATTTAATATAATATTATCTTCTGTATTTTGCATTTTTTCAGTGTAAATCCTGTATTTTTCTATATTTAATTCACTGATCGTGTAGATGTTCATTAAAGCTCAGGTTAAAGTTGAGGGATATTTTATCAGAAAAGGAAAAAAACTGAAGAAAAAGTGACTTTTTCATCAAAATATATCATTAACTGAACATAAAACGTGTCTACAGCCATGTTTTGTTCATGTTACTTATTATTTTGTTGGTTTATTATTCATTTTTGTACATTTTATTGATCGCTTTGGCTGTTTTGGTTCATTTTGTTGCTTTTATTTATTAATTTTTTGAGATGATGAGACCATGACTCTCAGCTGTGATTGGCCGAGACAGCCCGAACACCAACGGGGGAGGGGCAAAGGGGTGTGACACACCCTCCTGGACCACAGTTATCTGGTCCGTCACTGGTGAAACTATCCTAGAAAACACTGGAAACCATATTAAAGGTCAACCATCAGCTCAACTGCACCAGTACCCACCCTGTAGTGGACCGTCTAGGCCAGGGGTCTCAAACATGTGGCCCGGGGGGCCAAATGCATCCCGCCAAAGGTTCAATCTGGCCCGTGGGATGAATTTGCAAAGTGCTGTTGAACTCATTTTAGTTCAGGTTCCACATACAGATCAATATAATCTCTAGTAAAATAACAGCATAATAACCTACTAAAAATAATGACTCCATATCTTCTCAGTTTGATGTGAAAAAATAACATATTATGTCTGTAAATAATGAAATTCAAAGATTTTTTTTTTTTTTTTGCTTAATTCAAGATTTTTTTTTTGCTTAATTCATGATTTTTTTTTTTGCTTAATTCAAGATTTATTTTTCTTTTATTGATTCAAGATTTTTTTTTGCTTAGTTCAAGATTTTTTTTTGCATAACAAGCATTCTAGATTCAAAACAACAGAGATTTCTGTTCCTGTTTATGGAATGACTTCTACTGACATCTACCACAAGAAAGAACTAATCAGCACATTTGGGATTGAATGGAAAAACCAACATTACACACTTGTGTTTGGAACACATTTATATAAAAATGGGGACAGGTTTAGACCAGATGGACCATGGAAAACAGACTAGAGGTGCAGTCGAGTCTTCAGTTTATGGTTCCTCTGTCAAGTTTGTTCTCATCATCTGTTCTTTTGTCTTTAAAGATCTACATCCGGATCCAGGAAAAAAAGAAGATACAGGTACGGGAAGCATCACATCAACACAATGACACTAAATACACCTGGAGTAAAATATGACACTAAATACACATTGAGTAAGATACGACACTAAATGCTCATGGAGTAAATACGACACTAAATACACATGGAGTAAATATGACACTAAATACACATGGAGTAAAATACAACGACACTAAATACACATGGAGTAAAATATGACACTAAATACACATGGAGTAAAATACAATGACACTAAATACACATGGAGTAAAATATGACACTAAATACACATGGAGTAAAATACAATGACACTGAATACACATGGAGTAAAATATGACACTAAATACTCATGGAGTAAAATACAACGACACTAAATACACATGGAGTAAAATATGACACTAAATACACATGGAGTAAAATATGACACTAAATACACATGGAGTAAAATTCAACGACACTAAATACTCATGGAGTAAAATACAACAACACTAAATACATATGGAGTAAAATACGATACTAAATACTCACGGAGTAAAATACAACAACAGTAAATACACATGGAGTAAAATACAACAACACTAAATACACATGGAGTAAAATACAACGACACTAAATACACATGGAGTAAAATATGACACTAAATACACATGGAGTAAAATATGACACTAAATACACATGGAGTAAAATTCAACGACACTAAATACTCATGGAGTAAAATACAACAACACTAAATACATATGGAGTAAAATACGATACTAAATACTCACGGAGTAAAATACAACAACAGTAAATACACATGGAGTAAAATACAACAACACTAAATACACATGGAGTAAAGTACGACACTAAATACACATGGAGTAAAATATGACGCTAAATACACATGGAGTAAAATACGACACTAGATACACATGGAGTAAAATACAACGACACTAAATACACATGGAGTAAAGTCTGAACAAAATGGCTACATCATGTTATTTCATCAGAAACAGAAAACTGATGAAAAAGTGTCTTTTTCAGTCAAATCTCTCTTTAACTGAACATAAACCCAGTGCCTACAACCATTTTCTGTTCATGAGACTCACTATCTTGTCCATTTTTTATTCATTTTGTTCGTTTTTATTCATTTAACTTATTTTGTTCAGTTTGTGGCTTATTTTGTTGAGTTAACTTATTATTTTGTTGCTTTATTATTCTTTTTTCATTTCATTGATCACTTTGGCTGTTTTTCTTCATTTTGTTGCTTATTTTCTTTTTTTCTTGGAGTACTTTAATTAGCACTGATGTCTGTTGGTTCAGAGGAAACTGCGTCGAACACTGTGTCGTTTTTGCAAAAAGAACTGGATAGAATGAAGGTTTGACGACAGCTTGATGACGGTCTGTGTTTTTGATCGGTTTCAGGTCAGGAAGCCCAAAGAACAAACACAAGGACAAGAACAAACAGAAGAAAAGGTACAAACACTCAGACGCTGACACGAGGACGTTCACACAAACACAAACACTTTGAATTCTCTGTATTTGTTTTATGTGTTTGATTCACAGTTTAAACCTACAGCTTCAGTTTCATTTACTCCACTGTTGAATCAAATCTGTTCTAAAAACTTGACACCTTAATATTTGTTTTTAGGCTTTTTTTTCTGCATAAATGTCTTAAACAGTTTCACCCCGTTCAATCTTTTTAAGGATTTTAACTCTTTAAATGCCAGTTTGAATACTTTAAGTCACTGCTGTAGTTATTAAAAAGACACAAAAAATGACTTATTTTCCATTTAACAAATATTAGGGTGGGGGGGCTGGGTATGTGTTTTTTTTTTTTTTCCTTCAGTATTTGATTTGTCTGGTTTCCTACTGATGCAAAATAAAACCAAAATAACAGAATGCATGATTATATTTTGTAATGGCTTTGAGATTAAAAATATGGTTTTAATTGGATGTAATGGGACATTGTATTTATTTAGAAATGGTTTCGTTTATTTTATTTTATCTGTTTTTACTGTTCTTTTACTCTTTTATTGTTGCTGTTTTGTAAAGCACTTAGATCAAAAGCACTACAGAAATAAAATATATTATCATTATTATCATTATTTTTTAAATTTATTATTATTATTATTTATTATTATTATTGTTATTATTATTATTATTATTATTATTATTATTATTATTATTATTATTAATAATATATCATTATTAGTAGTAATAGTAGTAGTAGTATTTATTTATTTATTTATTATTTATTATTCATGTCCTTAATGACTCGAGAAAGTACAAGTTAAATCTTACGATACATGAAACTAATGATGCACCAAAGTCATATTTTGGTTAATGTTTGGCATAATCTAGACTAATAATAATAAATCAAGCCCCCCCCCCCCCCCCCAACATTAGTTATATGGAAAATAATCATTTTTGTGTGTTTTATCATTAAAAAATAACATAACATGCTGCTTGATATAATACTTACCCAGATACTTATAATGCCCCCCATTGTGGTCTCAGCGCCCCCTGGGGGATGTTGAGAAACACTGATCAAGACTGAAGTTGATCCAAATATTTGACCAAAACAGAAAAACAGAAGAAAATGTAAATCTGTGCAATTTTTTTTATAGCTGTGGACATTTATGACCATAATGAGTCCAGATGGTCCAATGAGTTTTCACTGGAAATTCAAATAATGAACATTGTGTCATATGAACGAACAGAAGAAATGATACAGAAGAAACATGGACCCAAATGATGGATAAGTTCATGAAATATTAAAGATTGAGCAATTAAAGGGAAAACCAATGATTTTAGGGGTTTGAATGTAATTAGGCTGATTTAAAACCAGCTGAAAAAAACTGACAGAACTGACCTGGTCATGTGACCTGGTCATGTGACCTGGTAAACGGACCGACTAGAATAAAAACCCAACTGGAGCTGGATTTAACAACAAACTACAAAGAGTTATTTATGTCAGATCACAACTTTAATGGTTTATCATCTATAATGGAATAATTTAATATTCAGTAATCTGCACTGTTTTATACCAGTGGAAAGAACTGACTCAAAAGGGAAGGAGATGTTTTCACAGGGTTCAGATCATCACAAGCAGGAGCAGAAGACCCCCCCCCCCCCCATCCTCTCTCTCTCTCTCTCTCTCTCTCTCTCTCCTCTCTCTCTCTCTCTCTCTCTCTCCCCCTTTACTCCCTGTCTCTCCCTCCCTCTACCCTCTCTCTCTCTCTCCCTCCCTTTACCCTAACACCCTCCCTCCCTATGCCCCCCTCTCTCTCCCTCTACCCTTTCTCGCTCCTCCCCCCCCCCACCCCCCTCCCTCCTACCCTCCTCCCTCTCCTCTCTCTCTCTCTCTCCTCCCTACTCTCTCTCTCTCCCTTCCTTAACCTCTCTCTCCCTCTACCCTCTCTCACTCCCTCCCTCCCTCCCTCTCTTTCTCTCTCTCCTCCTTTACCCTCCCTCCCTCCTCCCTCTACTCTCTCTCTCTCTCTCTTTACCCTCTCTCTCTCTCCCTCTTTCTGTATCTCTCTCTCCCCCTTTACCCTCTCTCCCTTTACCCTCTCTCTCTCCTTCCCTCCCTCTATCCTCTCTTTCTCTCTCTCTCTCTCTCTCTCTCTCCCTCTCCCTCTCCCCTCTCTCTCTCCCTCCCTTTACCCTGTCTCTCTCCCTCTACCCTCCCTCTCTCTCTCTCTCTCCCTCCCTCTACCCTCTCTCTCTCTCCCTTTACCCTCTCTCTCTCCCTCTACCCTCTCTCTCTCTCTCTTCCTCTACTCTCTCTCTTTAACCCATTTATCCTGTCAGATGTCTGTCCCCCAGTGGGCGGGGTCTGCTCCAGGTTTCTGCCTGATAATAGTAGATAAATTAAATATACATAAGTGTTCAAACGTATTATTGTGTATAATTCTAATTCTGTGTTTATAAGGTGAATTTGTTTTAAACTTTAAAAACTGAATTTTTAACACAGAGGGAAAATGTCCCCAAATGAACCCAAGTGTCCATAGTGAGAAATGAGTGTACAGACCCACACACGTTCTGACATTAGAATCAAACGGGCTCCAGACGGCGCCGACATGTGGCCCCCCAACGTCCAGACTCATACATTTATATGACTGTTTTACACCTATTATCTGAGCAGGGGCTGTGGAGAACGTTCCAGAACACCGTCCACATATTTCCATACAAACACTGCTGCTCATCCTCATTAGAATTTAGATGGAAGGGGATGGTTTGTGTGGGAGCTGTTTTATATCTACTGAGCATCCACAGGGACCACAGAGACGTCCAACAAACGTACAGCAGGATCCATGTCCACAACAACAGGATCTAAAGTGGATCAGAACCAGTCAAATAAGAACACAATAAACCAAAAATAATGACAAATACACACGTTTGTCTGTTTTTTTACAATATTTACATGTTTTTCATAATATAATTTTACTTTTGTAACTCTAAAACTGAGAATAGTTTGTATTTGTCTTGTTTTTTTAAATTCTGATCCACTGTTGTACAATAAAAACTCAAATGTTGTTATAGAACCTGTACTCAGAGAGAGGATCATACTCATATTTTCTGGGTCTGTCCCATCCTGAGTCCACTTTGGTCCAGGGGTTCTGAAGGAAACTCAAACCTGCTAAAGTGTAAGTTTTAGGGATGCACCGATCCGATACTAGTATCAGGCATCGGCTCCGATACTCACTGTGTGTACTTGTACTCATAAAAGTATTCCGATACAACTGCACTTATACCACTTACAGCAGTGTGACATTCACAGTTCAGTGCAGCAGGTACGCGGCAATGGAATAACGTGTGGAAGTGTGAAGAGTGTGGAGATTTTTCAAAATGAATGACGGTGATGAAAGTAACGCTGACTGCAAGTAACGTTAAAGACACAGACAGATACGGACGCAGCGTTCTGTCCGTCCTCTGCGTACATTCCATCCATTTTCCAGGTGCTGGTGGATGCGTACCAGACGGAGAATACCAGCAGAACCATGGAGGTAGAGGATCTGTTCAAAGAGTGACTGTGTGAGTTAGAGAAAAACTACTGACAGATTTATGACAACTACCCAGTTCTGGACCGGTTTCCATCCTACTTATAACACTATGGAGGTACGGAGCGGTGCAGACCGCTGCCAGCGGAAGTGAAAATGAAACTTATCGCTCATTTATCTTTTCCCTACCTGCTGAAGCTAAGCTTTTAAACCTTACCAACGAAAATGCTGCAATATTAGTATCACATGAGTGCTACCTCCTTCGTCTACACATTTGTTATTACTGACTTTCTTCTTCATAAAACTTTACTCTTCTTCATGGTATTTGTCCAGTATGGTTAATTCAGAGCGACGCCCCCTGGTGGATTAATTGAGAAATGCTCATTCCAACACATGAATGTCAGTAGCAACACCTTGTTCCAGTCAGACTAATGACAATGACAATAAAGCACATTTACAAAAGGAACTAACAACTGGAATGGGATTATTAAGGACTTGTATCGGTACTCGGTATCGGCAAGTACTCAAATGTAAGTTCTTGTACTTGTACTCGGTCTGGAAAAAAGTGGTATCGGTGCATCCCTAATAAGTTGTCATTAGAATTTGTTAATTGTATAATAGGGGTACCCCCAGGGGAAGGTTTCGGTAAAAAGGATGTCAAATTGATACAAATTCTTTTATTAGTGGAGAGGAAAATGATAACCAAGTGGTGGCTCATAGTCTGACCCCCTACACTGGAGCAAAGGCAGGAGCGTTTGAAGAAAATGAACGAGAGGAGAAAATCACAGCTCAACTGCATTTGAAATGTGATCAGTTTAGTGAGATTTGAACCCTGGAAATCAACCATTTCAGTTGAATGAAATAATATTATATGTCTGTGACTGTTTGGGGGGGGGGATTTAAATTTAAGGGTTTCCACTGTCTTCTACTGCACTGACTGCAAAGTTAACATTTGTTTACACAGCACCAGTGTTTGAAGGATGTAAAATATGATGCACATTTATTTAAATAAAACATGTAAAAAAAAAAAAAAAATTCTGATCCATCCACTAAAACCATCCCTAATAAACAGCGTTAAATTCCTACACTAACACCCTTCTACCAAGTAAGTACAAAATACACATTGACTCATTTAACATTTGACCAAGGTTGGTGTTAATCACTGACATATGACAGGGAGAAAAAATAAAAAATTACTAATACAATTTATGTAGAATATTGGGGGGGAAATAAACAACATGCCATATTTTCCTCATATTTTTCATTAATTTATTCATTTTTTTGTCCATTTTGTTCATTATTTGCTTAATTTTTGCTCATTTTGATAATTATTTCACCCATTTCTTTGATGATTTTCTTCATTTTGTTCATTATTTTATCCATTCTTGTTTATTTTGTTCATTATTTTATTTACTTTTGTTCATTTTCTTGATTATTTCCTTCATTTTAGATAATTTGACCTAGCACAAAAAATAATAATGTATATGAACCAATGTTGGTGCTAATCATTGACATATGACAAGAGGAAAAAATTAAAATAAAAAAAATTCTTATATAATTTTTATGTAGAATATTGGTAAAAAAGAAAGTTTTAACATTGAACATTTGACCTAGAACCAACAATAATAATATGAACCAGTGTTGGTGTTTATCACTGACAGATGATTAACAAAAAAAAAGATAACTAATCAAATTTTTCTGTAGAATGTTGGAGAAAAAAACATGTGTGGTTTTTTTTTTGCTTATCCTGTCGTTATTGTCCCGGTTCTGATCCACTTTACATCCTATTGTTCTGTTTGGGAACCTGAACTAAAATGTTTGTTTAAATCTTCAGTGTTTTTTTTGTAAATCCGTCCCATGGGAGGGCTCGGACTCTTCAGCGGCCTGGTTTTGGTCCACAGGCCGTATGTTTGGCACCCCTGCGTACTGTCTGGATGTAACTGTGCGTGTGTGGTGCGTCTTGGTGCCGTCCTCCCTCAGGTCTCCTGGTGAAACGCCGGGCAGGAGTTCCCAACGCCAGGGCAGCTGCTGCAGCTCCCGCAGTGCCTCGCTGTCATCAACCCGCAGCGCCTCCAGGTCTCCCACCAGGTACGACCACACATGCACACACACACACACGCACGCTGCCATCGCACGGCCACTATTGAGTGGTTGCTATGGCGACTGTCAGTCTCCTTTAATCCCGGTCAGAGCAGTAGAGAAAACAAAGTTATGACACTTTCATAGACTCCTATGGTAAAAAAATGACAGACCAAATATGGACCTACTTCCTGGTTCTGGAGGCGGGGCCAACAGTTCCAAACATTGAGTATGGTGCCGTCTGAACACATTCATTTGTATTTCTGCTGATCCATCAACTCCAGCTCTAAGTTGATGAGATATGGTCATCTTTCCACTGATCCAGTGTATTTCCTGTATTAGTGACATTTCTGTTGTAAATTCTGTTTTCTTTGGTCTGTGTTAGCATTTGGATCCATTTATTTATTCGTTTTTTCCTAGTCATTTTTATTTTTGCACACAAAATCACAACACAACAGAAACTACAAGTCACTAGAAATAAAAAATAATAAGTAAGCGAAAACCAAAACAAATAAAAATAAAGACAATAGCCATGAGGGAAAAACAAAAAATCCCCAAAAAACTAATAGATAACAATCAAGAAAAATCACGAGAGAAAACAAAACAAAATAAAAGATGATAAACAAAATGTACATGTATGTGTATATACACCCACACACACACATATAAGAAATATAGAAAATAAAATAGACAGAAAACAAAGAGACAAGACAAAAATAAACATACAATAGACAAAAAATGCACTAAAAAAGACAAAACCAAACAACAAAAGAACCTTGGAGTCCTAAAAATACCATCTCAACATTAAAAAAAAAAAAGCCCATCCCAACAGGTTCCATCTTCCTCCTCCTCCCTCCAAGAATGACATTAGTCCCACTCAGGCACCGCCCACTTGTGACAATGCTCTTTTTGTTTGTGGCTATAATTTTTTCCTATTACAAATTGTTGATAATATTTCATTCTTAAACTATGACCAACACAGATCTTCCCTACTCTGACTTTTGAAAATACAGATTTTTCCCACTAGTATAATTGTATTTACCACTTTAACTGAATTTTCTCAGATTCCTATAATTTGTAATTCGTTTGGATCCATTTCTATCTGATCCAACTGTTCTGCTGGATTTTCAGCTGTAGTCTTGTAGTTCCATAGTTGGACTGGTCCAGCTGTTCACATGGAACCACTAGAACTAGAATGATGGAGGTTCTAAGGGAGGGTACCGTTAGTCCAAATGCAGTTCTGTGGGTTGGATTGGAGTTGTTCTGTTGAACCTGCTGGTGCTGGGTTCAGTTTGTCAGCTGAGGTCATGTGATCATTAGTGTAATTTACTGTGGTCCAAATATGGGTCCACTTTGACACTTATTGGATTCTATTTGTCATTTATTATTGTTTCCTAACGGTTTCATGTGATGTCCGTCAGTAGTTTGATTTTTCCTGTGTTTGTTAAAACTACAACTAAACTTAAAACTGTTGACAGAAATAAAGTCAGTCCTGTCAGTGGTTTCAACCCCACAACTGAAAAACACAACTGACACTAACACACATACAGTAGAAAGACAACTGACACTAACACACATGCACTAGAAACACAACTGACACTAACACACATGTAGTAGAAACTAGGGTTGTGAATCTTAGTTGTAAGGCCGATACGATATGCATCTCAATACAGCATATCTGATCCGATATATTAAAGATGTGTGTATGGCATCTCACGATGCGATATGTTTCACACCCAAATCATGATACAGAGCAAATAAGCACATTCTGATTGAACACATTCATTCTGGTAAAAAAAATATGCAGTGCAATTCAATGAGCTTGATTATTTATTTATCAAATAAGACCATGACTTTTTAGAAAGTGGCTTTAGTTCAATTTCAGAACACGTGCCTCACATTCAGTCAGGTGAAAAAGTTAAGACTTTGTTTCCAAAGTCATCTCTCTGCATGTTTCTAACACTCAACTTCTTGCTCCCTCGCCAAATCAATTTGTAATGTAATATATTTGTAATGTAGGTAAAACAGAAAAAGGTTCTGTCACTTTAAGGGACACCTGCGCAAGGTATTCTGAGATGCGCTGTTGGATATGTATGACACTGTGTAAGGAAGTATCTCCTGTATGTACGGCAGTATTCAATACAGTTGATATACTAAGAAGTACACGTTCAGAAACCACATGTGGTCACCCTCCTTCTATGTCACTTTCACATACAGACTACAGTATTCACTTGTGCCACAGTCCATCCACGGAGCTCAGACTGTTTGTGTGCAGTGTACACATCCGCAGCGCACGTTAACGTGGATCTGAAGGAAAGAAAAATTTTACCCAAATAAATAGTAACACTTTTAAATGCAAGTAAAAATATATTGTAATGAACAGATCAAATTTTATCGATACAAACATTCAATAACCAATACATCACAATATCATTCCAAACTTTTCATTCACTCGCAGCTTCTCTACCAGCGCACTCAGATCGTGCCCTCGCGTGTCGGCATATCCATGCGTGTCGGATAATCTTCCCATCCCTAGTAGAAACACAACTGACACTAACAGACATACAGTAGTCACAACAGTTGTAAACACACTAGTGTGTGTTTTGTTTGTGTATTTTCCTGTATTAACCCTCTCATTGCTGTCTATCCAACAGAAGAACAGGACAGCACACTGTTTGTTTGGAACTATTGAGGCTGACATGAACCATGTGATCACCGTAGTGGCAACATCAAAATGTGTCGCAACTCTCTCTCTCTATGGCTCTGGCGAACACTATTGAGCTGTTGCTATGGTGACTGTCAGTCTCCTTTAATCCTGGCCCTCGGGGATAGATTAGTAGACAAATGGATCTCCTAATAACATCCAGTAAACGCTGTCAGATCTGACCCAGGAACGTGTCGTCGTCACTTACACCGGGAGGAATTTCACAAAACAATAATAATCTATTTTATTCTGCAAAACCAAATACTTCCTCACATTTATGGACATCATTTTACAGCCAGAGCTGGGATCAGCGGAAGAAATGAGGAGTAAGTGAACGCACCAAAACTAGAACAGCTGGATTTATGTGACGTTAGAAAGAAAAGACGGTTTTACAGAATTAAATCCAAATGTATTAATGATAAAAGTGATGAACTCATATGAACGGAGGATTTACCATCAGGGTCAAACAAGTCTACATCGAATCCAGGGACGTTTTAGTTCAGGCTCCACTTTCAGCCCAACTGGATCTGAAGTGGGTCAGAAATAAGAACAGAACAGCCCACAAATAATGACAACTACAGTAAAAAAAGTCAAATTAAATGATGAAAATGGTGACATTTACAAACGATCCTTTAACAAGAAAAATGTGAATAACCTCAAAAATGGAAATTTGTAAAGAAAAATAATATCTGTTTGGTTTTGGTCATTTCTTCATTATCATATTGTATTTTTTGTTTGGTTTTGTTTATTTTATTCATTTTTCAACTTTTTGAAGAAAGAAAAATAAGTGCAATTTTAGCAGTCATATGCCTCAACTACTACTACTACTACTTCTTCTTTTTCTTTTTCTTCTTCTCCTCCTCCTCCTCCTCCTTCTCCTCCTCTTCTTCTTCCTTCTTCTCCTTTTTCTTCTTCTTCTCCTCTTCTTCTCCTTTTTCTTCTTCTCCTTCTCCTCCTTCTTCTCCTCCTTTTCTTCTTCTTCTCCTTCTTTTTCTCTCTCTTCTCCTTCTCCTTCTTTTTCTCCTTCTTTTCTTCTTCTCCTTCTTCTCCTTCTTCCCTTTTTCTTCTTCTTCTCCTTCTTCTTCTCCTCCTTTTTCTTTTTCTTTCTCCTTCTTCTTCTCCCCCTTCTTTTCTTCTTCTTTTTCTTCTCCTTTTTTCTTCTTTTTCTTCTTCTCTTTTTCTTCTTCTCCTTCTTCTCCTCTTTCTCCTCCTTCTTCTTCTTCTCCTTTTTCTTTTTCTTCTCCTCCTTTCCTCCTCCTCTCTCTCCTCCTCTTCCTCCTTCCCTTTTTTCTTCTCTACTCTTTCTCCCTCCTTCTTCTTCTTATTATTATTATGTGCATTACAGCTGACAGATCACAGTGTATCTGCAAGTAAACAAAACATTTAATAACAGACAGAATATTGGTTAAAAAAAAAATTGGAGTTTGGAACTAAAATGAGTTTGACATCATTGACTGTTAATATCTTCTGTAATATTTAAGTAATAATAATAATAAAGGATAAATACAAGGAAATACATGGTAAAATAAGATAAATACAAGGTAATAATGTTCACATAGAAATTATTATAAAAATTTGAATTATTATAAAAAATAAAACAGACTGTCATTGATTTTAAACAATAATAACTGAGGAGGATTATTTAGTTTAAAGAACTAACAGTCAAATACTGCACATGTGAGCGGTGTTTTTCAGCGCTGTTGCTGTGGTAACCACCTCCCCGTCTTCCTGTTCCAGACTGAACTCCAAGCTCAAGACGGACGAGCCCAAGGCGTCGAGCGCGTCGCTGTCGCCCCGCCCCAACAGCCCGCCCACCTGGCACAACGGCGACCACACCCAGCGGAGCCGCAACGGCCGCGCCCCCCCCAGACTCAACCACGCCGACGCGACAAGGGCAACGATGTACGTACTCTCCTCTGTTGTGCCCTGCCCCAGCCCCGCCCCCAGCCCCTCCCACTCCAATGGTAACCCAACAGTGTGTGCAGATGCCATGAACTCTCTGAATCCTCTGTGCTGAATATGTGCTGTTGTTCTGTTGTCAGTTCTTCTCAGGTTTTTTTAGACTGGTGTGTGTTCTGCTGTTCTGTTCGGGGCTCTTCGCCTCCTCTGCCGTCTTTGTGTTTGTGCTCGTTGTTTATCGGTAACAGAGGCAGGGAGCCCACAGAACAAAGCTCTAGTGTTTCCTCACAGTCATTAGCATATACACCACAGCTCGCAAATGGAAATCGGAACTGCACAGGCGCCACGTGTTTCTGACTAAATGAGCAAAAAGACGTGTTGTGTCCTCTGAGTCCACGTCCTGCTGAGGCGTGAGACCAGACAGAAATGAAAAAAAAAACAAAACAAGCCCTGAGCCCGACCAGGTACACCTTCAAACATCCACCTCAAAGGTCTGAAGGAACTTCAGAGCAGCGAAAGCAGCACAGATAACGGTTTCATTAATGCCGCCGCTGCAGCCGCCACACGCCTGATCAGACCATGTGACCAATTCAAGCCCTCATCATTGAGTCTGTTTACATGAGCATCAACATCTGATTATTCATCAGATCATTGTCATAATCAGATCTGATGCATTCACATGCACTTAGAAAGAATCCAAAAATCCAGTTTCAGACGTTTGTCTAAAACTTTTTATTTCAAATGTAGAAATTATAGAATCAAACGTCCTATTATTGTCTTCAGCTCACATTCAGTTTTTCTCATTTTTTTATTACTTTATTCAATTTTTGTTTAGTTTTGTTCAGTTTATTGATCATTTTATGCAATTTTTGTCTAGTTTTGTTCATTTATTATTTTACTCAATTTTTATTCAGTTTTGTTCATTTTATTGATTATTTTACTCAATTTTTGCTTAGTTTTGTTCATTATTTCTTTATTTTACACCATTTTTGTTTAGTTTTGTTCATTTCATTCATTATTTTACTCAGATTTTTTTTTATTTTGTTCATTTTATTATTTTATTCAATTTTTGTTGAGTTTTGTTCATTTTTTCTTGTTTTACACAATTTTTGTTTAGTTTTGTTGATTTTTCTTTATTGTACACAATTTTGTTTAGTTTTGTTCATTTTATTGATTATCTTACTCAATTTTTGTAGTTTTGTTCATTTTTTTCTTCTTCATTTTATGCAATTTTGTTTAGTTTTGTTCATTCATTCATTTTCACTCAAATTTTGTTGGATTTTTTTCATTTCTTCATTGTTTTATTACATTTTTGTTCGGTTTTATTTTAAGACTAGTGACAGCAGAATAAAACATTTTCTACAATATCTTTTTTTTTCTCCACATGTTCAGATGTACAAATATCTAAATGAATCTGATTAACCTGTATTCATGTATAAAGACATGGGAGTATCGGGGACAACTTCAGATTCTTCATAATCAGATTATATTGTTGGCATCACTTGAATAATCTGATATAAATCCACAAATCAGATCCTGATCAGATCTTTATTGTAGATGTAAACGGGCTCAGTGATCAAATATGGCTCAAGTTTGCAGATATCAGCTGTTTCTGAAACAAATCCTCAAAACCCAATAATCAGAACAATGCAAAGTGTCCTCAACACACACACACACACACCACACACCCCTCCCTCCCTCCCGGTCTGAGGCTTCTCCTGGTTGGTTCTGGCTGCTTGGAACAGAACCTGGTCCTGGATAAACGCTGCCTGTGCTCAGTCTGACATCCGTCTGTGGAACCGACGGTCCTGTAAACAGATCCTTAAAGCCGTAGTCGGACGGAACACAATGATGTAGACTGAACCCAGTGTGTGTCCAATAATGTTTGTGTGACGAATCAGCATTGACATGAGCTCCGAAGCCTCCGTAAACACTCAGCCTGCATGTGCTCTCTCTCTTCTCCTTCTCTTTCTTCTTGTTTCTTTTTTTTTTTTCCTTCGTTAATTTCTCCGTTTCAGTGGTTTTTTACCCATGAATAAATGCCCCAATCTTTCTGTCTTGTTTATATAAAAAGCACTCATATGCTTTGGAACTGGACCACGTAGGTTGACCTGGGTATGTGTACCAGCTTCTTCTTGTCAATACAGTTGTGTTTCTTTCAAGAACATTAGATCCTGTTCTCCTCCAGGCGTCAAACGTCTCCTGACCAAACCTCCAGGGGTTCCACTCGCTCCTCTACTGCTTTATTTACCATGTCGATGTGCATGTTGCCCCCTAGGTGGCAGTCTTCTGTCCCTGATGTTTCGTTTCTATCTGTGGGTTAGAACCAAACCAAGGCCAGGGAAGAGTTTGATTATGAACATCACAGCTGTTTTAGTCTGGCTCGAGTCAAACAGGAGACCCTAGAAGCTAACACCCCCCCACCCCACCCCACCCCCCAGTCTGGCTCTGACACATGTTGTTTTTTTTTTTTCTGTTTTTAATATCATTTCCAGCCTCTGTGTGGTGTAGAACATGTCCAGTAGAACAGCTTTGGTTTGTTAATCTCATCTCAGGTGACGTCCTTGTAGTTGAACTCTTTTACCTGACATGGACTCAGGCGCAGTCTACGACCTAACACACACATTTGTTAACATGAGTGTTGTGTTAAAGCAGGGCTGTCAAACACACACACACACACGGCCCAAAGTGATCTAAAATGGGTCAAACCAGTAAAATAATAGCAGAATAACCTATAAATATAATTGTATGCACATTTTTCACTTCGTTTTAGTGTGAAAAAAGTTACATTACAATATGAAAATGTGAATAACATGAACAACCTGATATTTCTTTAAAAAGAAATAAGTGTAATTTTACCAATATTCTGCCTCAGTTTATCATTTATACATGTTCATGATAACGTACAGATCACAGTGGATCTACAAATACACACAACATTTAATAATAGACAGAATATTCGTACAAATACACTGATTAAGTATTCTAAGTATTATATTCTTAAGACATTTCAGGTTCATATTTGTTCAGGCTAGTTTGTAAATATAAAGATTTTCTGTTTGTTTTACTGTAAAAAATTACCTTAAAAAATGTGAACAACCTGTAATTTTATTTTTATTTTTTTTAAAGGGTGCAATTTCAATTATTTCAATTCAATTCCCATCTCAAGTTACTGTTAACACAACTTACAGATCATAGGTGATATGAAGATGTGCAAAATATTTAATAACAGGCAGAATATTGTTAAAAATGCACTTAAGATTCTTTAGACATTTCAGGTTGTTCATATTTGTTCAGGATAGTTTGTAAATGTAAAGATTTTCTCTTTTTTTTTAATGTGAAAAATTACATTAAAAAATGTGTCTGTTTGTTTTACTGTAAAAAATTACCTTAAAAAATGTGAACAACCTGTAATTTTATTTTTATTTTTTTTAAAGGGTGCAATTTCAAATATTTCAATTAAATTCCAGTCTCAAGTTATTATTAACACAACTTACAGATCATAGTTGATATAAAGATGTGCAAAATATTTAATAACAGGCAGAATATTGCTAAAAATGCACATTTCAGGTTATTCATATTTGTTCGTCATTCACATTTTTTCTTTAAGGATAGTTTGTAACTGTAAACATTTTCACAATATAATTTTACTTTTTCACATTAAACCAAGAGTGTAGTTGTTATTATTTATAGGTTATTATGATAGTATTTTAAGTGTATTTGGCTCTAAATGAACTAAACCCATTTTCATACCTGTGGTTTAAATTATCGTCAGTGTAATTTTTGTATTTCACATGTTCCTCCTGTGGGCCAGATTGGACCCTTTAGCGGGCCAGTTTTGGCCCACGGGCTGCATGTTTGACACCCCTGTTTTAAATGGACCGTTTTTTTTTTTAAGCTCATTTGACAAAAAAGAGGAAAAACTCTTAAAAAACCTTGTTTTTTTTTTAACATTAAACACAGTTAATGTAACTGGATAAAGGAGGTCAGAGGTCAGAGGTGGACCACACCCACACGTGACTGGGGTCCCTTAAGAATGTGTCGACTCTAGTTGTCCATCTAAGCAGTGATTCCCCTCCGACCCCCGTCCCCTGACCCGCCCCCCTCCTCCCTTCCATCTGTGTCATGTGACTCACTCTTGTGTCCTGGCATTTTATTTTTTTTCTGACATCTGGCAGCTCTGCATGCCCCGCCCTCTGCCCCGCCCCTTCCTCCTCCTCCTTATAGCGTCTTTACTCTACATGGAATGTCCACTAATGTGACGATTAACTCTATCCACCTCCCCACCCCCCCTTTCTTTCCCTCCTCCCTCTTTTGATACAAATATGGCTGCATTTGTACAAGCGAAAAAGAGACAAAGCAATCATGTAGTTTTTAGATTCATCCTTTGTTTGGTTTCAGTTCCATCTGGGTTTTTATTTCCTCCCCTTTTTTCTTTATTATTATTATTATTATTATTATTATTCGTTCTTTTGATTCTTTTAGTTGGTTGGTTTATTTCTCCTCAGTCTCTTTGGACTAAATATGTAGCTCTGATACTAAAAGAGGTCATTGTCTTTTTCCCCATTGCGCTGCGGAGAACATTCCTTTCTCCTTGTTTGTTTTTTCTTTCTTTCCTTTTTTGTGATATTGCATACGTGTCACTGATTGAAATGGAAGGTAGGTAATGCTTTGCCTACGCACGTGATCTTTATGCAGATGAGAATGTGACAAGCACCCTAGCCTGAGTGACGTCAATGTTTCTCTCTCTCTCTCTCTCTCTCTCTCTTCTCTCTCTCTCTCTTCTTCCTTCTTTCTTTCTTTCTTCCTTTCTTTCTTTCTTTCTTCTTTCCTTGTCTTTCTTTCTCTTCTTTCTGTTATTTACCAGTGGTCTTCAGCCAAATTAATTCAAACCATTGGATTTGACGTAGAGCTCTGGTTTTTCTCTTCCTATTTAACTTCACTCTGAAGTCCAGTTTCCCTTTCGCTTTATCTTCCAGGTCCATTACTTTCTCCATTTCTTTTCTTTTTTTTTTCTTTCTGTTCTGGTAGAATGCATTCCTGTTTGTCCAGCATCTCTCTGTTTGTTGGTGAACTAGTACATCTGTCTTCTATGATTTCACCATATTGATTTCCACGACTGTTTCTAATTGTCATAAGCACCAGTGGTTGTGTGTTTCTTCTTCTTCTTCTTCCTCTTCTTCTTCTACTGCTTAGTCGTCTTCTCTTTAGTGGACAGTGGCTCTTCTTTCTGCCAGGAACAGTCGGTGCTTTTGCTTTTTCACTGTAGCTCAGACAGAACATAATAAATAATAATAATAATAATAATAATAATAATAATAATAATAATAATAATAATAGTGCATGCGGAGGAGCCAGCTCTATTATCTGGGTTCACAGATCTCATCCTGTTTTTATCAAATGTGCATTACAGCATTCAGCCCCTAAACTTTAGCCCCGTAGTCACAGATGAAAACACAGGTTCAAGTGTAAAAAATATCCAGCTGTTTTATTCTAGAGCAGAGACGTCAAACTCATTTAGGTCCACATTCAGGCCTGACCAGTGGAATATAACATAATAATATAGAAGTAATGTCAACTCCATACTTTTTCTATGTTTTAGAGTGAAAAAAGCAAAATTACATCACAAAAGTGTTTACATTTACAAACTATCCTTTAAAGAAATGTGAATAACATGAACAACCGTGTCCAATGGGATCTGAAGTGGGCCGAACCAGTAAATAGTAGTATAATAAGGCATAAAAAATAATTTTATACGAATTTTTCAGTTTGTTTATGTGACAGAAGTAAAATTAAATTATGGAAATGTGAATAACATGAAAAAAAAATTAAATTATAAAAAAAAGAAGTACAATTAAATTTCATATTAAGTATCTATATTAATCTACATTATAACATATAGATACAGTGGATCTACAAACACAAAATATTTAGTAACAGACAGAATATTGGTTACAATTATACTGATCTATATGAAGACAGTTTCATTTTATTCATATTTGTTCAGATATTCACCAGTTTTTGTTTGTAAATTTAATATTTTGCCTGTATTTTTTTTTTTTAACACCAAAACAAAGAGAAACACTTGTAGTTGTCATTATTTATAGGTTATTATGGTATTATTTTTACTGATCTGATCCACTAAAATGGTGGTCAATATGTCAAGAGTAATTTTTTCCATTTCATAAATTCCTCCCATGGGCCTGATTGATGTTTTGACGGGTCGTATGTTTTGACACCCTATCTGGAGCAGGGCTGTCAAACTCATGTTAGGTCCAGTTCCACATTCAGTCATATATGATCTGAAGTGGAACGGACCAGTAAAATAATAACAGTGGAAAAGTAAAATTATATTATGATAATGTTTACATCTACAGCGTCTCCATAAAAATGTGAATAACATGACAAACTGGAAATGTCTTCAGAAAAACAAATGTTATTTTACCAATATTCTGCTGTTTATCAGTTATCATTTACACATGTGCATTATAACTTATTACTATTAGAAATACAAAAAACATTTAATAACAGGCAGAATATGGTACAATTGTATTTATTTCTCTTCAGACATTTCAGGTTGTTCATATTCATTCAGATTATTCGCATTTTTTGTAAAAGGATAATTTGTTAATGTAAATATTTTCATGTGATTTTACTTTTTACACTAAACACAGAAAAAAAATCTGCAGATGTCATTATTTATAGGTTATTATGATAATATTTTACTGGTTCTGACCCAACTGAGATCATATTGGTCTGTAAGTGGGACCTGAACTAAAATGATTTTACATTATTTATTGTTAATATCTTCAGTGTAATTTTGTATTTTACAAATTCATCCTACAGGCCAGACTGGACCCTTTGGCAGGCCAGATTTGGCCCCCGGGCCACATGTTTGACACCTGTGTTCTAGAGGTTTCTTACCGTCAACAAGTCCACGGAGCGAACATTTAAAGTGTGAACCTTCAGAAAAACATCACCAAAAAAAGAGAAAAACCTGCAAGTTTACTCTGAGTGGTGGATCTATAGGGACTATATTACACTGCGGATGAATATACACACTGTCTGCGTAAATGACGAGGTCAGTGTTGTTGTAATCATAGACTATATATAAAGAGAGCATGATAAACATCTGCATCGCCCCTGGTGGATGAAGAGGTATAGCAGATAGTTATTCTAAGGGCTCCATTCACAGCAGGTCTTAATGCACAATTTGGATTTTTGGGGGAAATCCGATTTTTTTTGTGTGTCGGTTCATATTCCACATTAAATGCGACTTCTATCAGTTTTGAGTCTGAACTGAATGTGACCCTGAAGTGACCCGCATGCACTAAAGAGGTCCTGATGGAATATGAGACCATGTAGACACACACTGTGTTTACAAAAGGAAATATGGAGGACGAAGAGCTGGGACGTTTGTCGCATTTCAATGATATAAAGGTTGGATAAATGCGACCTGGACATTCAGACCGAAGTCGCATTGAAAAAGATTGGATACGTATCAGATTTAGGACTACATAAAAATCAGATTAGTGCTGTTCAAACTGTCTCTAACAGATTGGATACAGGTCACGTATGGACAAAAAAAATCGGACTTGTTCCACATTTACCTGCATCTGAACGGAGCCTCAGACATTTTATCATTTCAGGAAGGTTTGTCATCTTTCTTATAAAAATGTAATAAAAACAGGTGATTTTATCCAGTCTATGTTTGAAATGATCATTAACGCTGATGACTGGAGCTGTACGATACATAATAAGTTTGTTATCGAGTTGTTGACGGTAAGAAAAATGTCTAAAAATGCCAGTTTTTTACTAAGAATTGCAGCTTTAAGGGAGTTTTTTTGTACCTAAACTCACATATTATTCCTTATTTCACTGACTTTGCACTGATTTAAAGGCTTTTCTTGGTTCTAAAAACACAAAATCAAGTCATTTAAAGGTAATTGATTTAAAAATCTGGATCAAGCCGAGTCTCCTTCACGCCCACACGTGTGTTGTTTGAGCGAGTGTAAAGCTGCCCTGTGGTAGATGCATGGAGTTGACCCAGGTAAACCCTGTCCAGGTGTTCTCGGATGTTCAGGAGGGTCACTGGCCCAGAGGATTGACTCTATGTGTGAGGTATTCCCTGCACATTGTGGTTTTCCTCTTTGCTTTTGAGTTCTTTTCCATTGATTTCCATGCATTGTCTCATGAGTCACTGGCAGGGAAGGGTTTTGTGTCTTTTTCTCTTGCATTTTGTGAATCTAATGATGCACTTATGTTGCCCCACTTTTCCCTTTTCTTCATACCTTACCTACTAAAGGAGGGAATACCACTTTATTGGTAAGTGGATGTTAACCAGAAGGGAGTTAAACAAGAGTAACCATTAAAAAAAAAACAAAGAAAATGGGTCGCTGTTCACATCTCAGCAATTGTCTTCAGGAAAAAAAAATCCAGAAACAGAAAAATTGAGTAGCAGACGATTTGTTTTCTGATTCGATTGATTCAATAATTGTGATCTTTATTTTGTTCCTTCCATTTCTGTGATGTTCCGTCAAGTTGTCTTCTCTTTCTGTTTGTTTGGTTTCATTTTTTTTTTCAACCATTACTAAAAAAATGAAGAAGTCCTCTGTTCTACTCTTCCAGATCTATAGCTCTTTTCTTTCTGCCTCTGCTCTTAAACTGATTTGGTTCACCCTTCTTTTTGTTTTTTCCCTCTCTTCCTCCTCTTCCTAGTTCTTTTGTTTGTTTTGCGATTATGATTTCTTCAACTCATTATGGTTTTGCATGCCAAGTATTGCATGCGCTGCACCATAGAGGACTATCTATAAGCCATATGGAGAGAACCTAGACCTTTTTCTTTTAGATGTTTACCTTCTTTTGGTTCACCGTAGCGTCCGACGCCCGCCCGGAAACTCTCTAACGCTCCTTTTGTCCTGTTTTCTTTTTTGTTTTCTTTTCTTCCTTTGTTGGTCATGGTTTCTCTGCAGAAGCTCCGCCCCCTGACTGCCGGTTCTGCTCTGCTGAGAGAGCACAAGCTCCACAGCGCCCCCAGCAGGAGCCAAGCGGCGCTGGCATTCGCGGCGGCAGAGGCTGGGAGCGTGGAAGGCAGGACCGCCGCTGCTGCCGCCACCGCCGTTGGGGGGTCAGCAGCCCAGACATCGGCTAGGAGGGGGGGCCAGAGAGGCGCCAATAAGACCTCCCACTCCCCCGGTCACAGCAGCGACTCCACCCACTCCCAGCATAACCACGCCCACAAGGGGAGGAGCTCCCGCCACCAGAGAAAGTAAGATTCAGATTGTTTCATTAGTTAAGACGAGTTCGAATTTCTTGTCTTTTTATGTCGATGAGTTATAGTGAAGGCGCCGCTCAGTCATTTATAACATTTATCACAAAAAATAGATTTGAAAAAAAAAATTCAATTGCTTTGTTTTTTTTTTAGACCACAGGTGTTAAACATGCAGCCCGTGGGCCAAAACCGGCCCTCCAAAGGTTCCAAAGCAGCCCGTGGTGCAAAAATGACACTGAAGACATTAACAGTCTGGGATGTTAAGCTGGTTTTAGTTTAGGGGCCATATTCAGCCCAATGTGATCTCAAGTAAAAGAATAAAATAAACAATAAAATGTAAACCTGAAAATGAAGTTCAGTTTTAACAATATTTTAGTAATTGTTTTGCACATTTTTAGATCAGATCTGTAAGTCGTTAATAATAATCTGACACATGATATTGTAGAAATCATTCCTTTGTAAGGTCCAAATTCCAAACTTGAAAATGTTAACAACATTATGCCTGTTATCAAATATTTGTGTAATATTGTGTGTAATGCACATGTACAAATGACGAGTTGAGGCATAATATTGTTTTTTTCGTAAGAAATTTCCATTTTTCTGGTTATTCACATCTTTTTGTGAAAGGGCAGTTCATAAATGTAAATATTTTCATAATTTTGTGTTTTTTATTGCACTAAAACAAAGAGAAAAACTTAGAGTTGTTATTATTTATAGGTTATTATGCTGTTATTTTAATGCTTTGGCCTGCTGGAGCTCAAACTGGGCTGAATGTGGCCCCTGAACTAAAATGAGTTTGGCACTCCTGTTTTAGATGAATAAAAACACTCAGGAAAAGAATGTTGACTAAGATAATCCACGTCTGAAAGGGTTAACCGTCACATCGCTGTTGTTTCCTCTCGCCACAGGGCAAAAGGCAGCCACTCGTCGAAGCGCCACCACCGCTCCGGTCGAGGCCCCGCCCACCACCACAGCCAGTCACCGTCTCCGGGACGACACCTGTCAGGCAGGAAGAAGGAGGAGTCCCGGAGCAAACAGAACCTGAGGCAGCGCAGCAGCTCGTGGAGCAGCGGCCGCTCATCGTCACGCTCCGCCTCCCGAGACCGAGGCCCGAGCAAAGTCAAGTCCCCGCACAACCGCCAGAATGCCTCCAGGTACAGCCACGCCCCCTTCGCACTATCCACACACACACACACACGGGGTTTGTTTTACTGTCCTGTCCCTCATCGTGTCCTTCGTGTCCTGCAGAGAGAGGGACAGTCCGAACCGCTCCGACACTGACAGCAGAGCTCGCCGCCGCTCACGGAGCTTCTCGCCCATTCGCAAACGGAGAAGAGATTCACCCAGTTTCATGGAGGCTCGAAGGATCACCAGGTAGAACATCCAGACTTCTATGTTCTCCACCTTCTGTCCATCAGGACGGACTGGTAACGATGAGGGGGGGGGGGGGGGGGGCGGGCTCTGTCTAATGTCTGATGCCTTCACATGGTGTGGGAATTATGGTAAATACTAGTTACGGACTCAAAAATTGCACCTGAACACCCCCTCACATCCTATTTTCCACTGGAGAACTGGGAAAAACATGAAAATGACCTTTGACCTTTTCAACATGGCTATGAGGGATTCATGTCCAATAATAAACAATGGTTTTATTAATGTTCTGCTGCTGTTAACTAATGATTTTACACATTTATAGTACAAACAATGATCTGAAAATGGCTCCAGTCAGTGTTAAATGTGCAGATATAGTAATAATGTAAAAATAATAACCTGTATTCCCTCTGTGGTGTCAGCAGATCCGGTCTGGTTTCTATCCCCTCAAGCCTCTCCCCCCTCCGACAGTCGAAGAAACAGACATTTAACGAAAGAAGACATCATTGGAAATAACTGTCGTGTAGTAAATATGACGTGTGAAGCGGATGAATCCTCTGAGGTCTTTAGTCACAGTGTTGAACAGATGTCATACATGGTTTATTTAATCGGATGTGTTGTTTCTTTTACTGGTTTGATCATGTGCGTCCTCAGTCAGAACTCCGCCTCCTTCATCTATGATGAGCTTTTAATGAGCGTTTTAAGACAAGATGAGATCAGTTTACAAGTTGACGGATCATGGAGGTTTAAAAACTAATTGACTTTTACATTTAAATGACCCATATATGATGTTTTAGGTGCATTTTATTCAAGAAAGCAACAGTATGCAGCAACACTGACACCATAGTTTAATAATGTCTTTGTTATCCTCATCCGTACAGATGCACAAACAGTATTTATTTATTGAAACAGATGGTGGTGGTGATTGGGGGGGCGGGGGACGACTGATCTGCCTTGGCAGAGGTCTGCACTCTCCGAGTGCTTTTCTTGTTTAACATGTTTTATCCATTTGAAATGCAATCCAACAGAAAAGTCAGTGACCTTGACATTTGACCTCTGTTTGTCCAAATACCCTCAGTTTGTACTCATGTCCTGGTGAACGTTTGTTCTAATTTTTATGACCCTCTAACAAACCGCTCTAAGATAAAACGATACCAGCCTTCAAAAAGGGATGAAACAAAAAATAAAAGCAGCACAAACAGGTGTTTTTTATTTAGTTTTGTCTCAGATTCACTGAATTTTATTTAATGCTTACATGTATTTGATTTAGTCCTCGTCTCAGATCTGAGCCCCTGCTGTAGATTCAGTTCACTCATTCTTCTACCAAACTGATCTTTACCTTATATTTATTTTTTTCTTACATTAATTCACATGTATTGGTCTCAGCCCACTGGATCATTAGGGGATTCATCTGATTTCTGCTTTACTTGTTCTTTCATTTAAATACGATGTCTTTTTTCCTCTGAACTGAATCTTACGACGTCGTATTAGGGCCACATAAGAAACTAAAAACACTTTTCACTACGAGAATGAAGTCGTAAAATATCGAGATAAAATCTGCAATTTTATGAGAATAAAGCCATAACATTATGAGAATAATGTCGTAATTGAAAAACAGGCAGGAAAAATATCATTTATGAGAGTAAAGTCGTACCCACTCGTCACATAATGAAGAACTTGGAACATTTTGTGAGGTTCTACCTTCATTTGGGGTTTACGCACAAAGGCCAAATACTGAGCCTATTAGCCCCCCCCCCACCAAATATTGAGCCTATTAGCCCCGCCCACCAAATACTGAGTCTATTAGCCCCGCCCACCCTTAACACATTAGCATTAGTTGAAGGACTTTGAAGACAGTTCGCACATGACTGAGTTTGTTTTGTCGTAAGAACCAAACAGATTTGGAGCAAACTGCCCCTTTTGTCAAGGAGGAACTGACTGAAGTGGTCGACTTAATCTCATAAAAGTATGACATTATTTTCGTTAAATTTTGAGTTTTTTTTAAACTACAACTTAATTCTCAAAATATTCCAACTTTATTCTTGCAGTGACAAGTGTTTTTATTTTTCCTATGTGGTGCTAATAATTTTATGTGGAGACTCTTATTTTCTGTTAAAAGCTGCATCTTGAAAGCTCATCACAGTCTGTTTCAATAGTGATTTATTTATTATCTCCCCCCCGGTTTGGTTTATTTGTTTGTTTACACTGTAGCAGTAAAACTATTTGTTGAATTCATACCAAACTGGGTTTATAGATTGCCAGTGACCCAGAATAGATGTGATAACATTTTGGAAAAAGTAAGTCAAAGTTCACATTTTTTTCTGAATTTTTCAAATCTTTATTTTTCCTTTTACTTATAATGAGCAAAATTTTGAAATGTCTATAAAAACATCAATTTTATTTCAATTTCCTTCAAACTTGGCACAAATATAGAGGCAATAGATATGCTGACATCAGCACACGCACAGACATGATGACATCAGCTGGATCGATGCTAAAATAAGCTACAGTTCGTGCGAGGGGCAGGGTTTGTTATGACTGGGACCACTTTTTGTTTTTTGTTTTTTTATTTGACAGTTTCATCTGTTTGTGCTACAGATTAAGTCCGTTTGTCCTCCAGGTGTACATACGCTCAGGTGAAATGCTGTTCCTTGTCATCTTTCACTCCAGCCTTAAAGGTCCCGACGCCACGACAACGGGATGCTGCTGAGCTGAGCTGAGCTGCAGGCTGGTTACCCTGGTAACAGTTGCCGTGCAGCAGGACCTTACTAGTCTGACTCCTGAAGCAAAACCATCAGAGCTCCCCAGAGTAAACCTGGCCTCCTCCTGTTTCTCTGTCCTCTCTCTGCTCCTTCTAACCACATTCTCATCACATGGAACCTCAGCTCCAGCCGTTCGGGTCTGGTGTTTGAGATTGAAATGCTGTCGAGGTTTATTTAAGCTGATAGTGCAGACGCAGGTGGTGTTATCTCCACCTCTGCTCATTTGACGAGGTGAAACACACCACACCTCGATGGCATTGATATCTCTCCTCGCACTGTTGAGTGTTGTTTTAGTGGGTGTGGGCCTCCGCTGTGAACTAAAGGTACATTTGGGAGCTAACAGCTAATTACCTTCCACAGGGTGGCTATTAACACGGCAATCTAAGAGCTTCAACTAACCACTTTGCATTTCTCTGCTGTGGTTTTACAGCTCCGTCTTTTTAACACAGCTGCTCTTTTCCAGGTCATAAATCTGACTCTGAACCTAACGTGTTTATTCTCCTCTAACTGACACCGACCGGTCCTTTAACACTAACCCAGGGGTGTCAAACATGCAGCCCGTGGGCCAGAACCGGCCCAACAAAGGTTCAAATCCAACCTGCAGGGTGAATTTACATAATGTAAAAACTGCACTGGAGAGTTGAGGGTGTGGAACTGGTTTTAGTTCAGGTTCCGCATACAGACCAAATATGATCACAAGTCAAATAACAGCATAATAGCCTATAAGGGATGACTCCAAATTTTCTTCTTTGTTTATTATGAAAGAAATAATATTACATTATGTCTATAAATAATGACAATTTCTAAGTTTCCTCTTTGTTTTAGTGCAAAAAAATAACATTAAATTATGAAAATATTTGCATTAATAATGAATGAATGAATGAATGAATGAATGAATGAATTGTTTATTTTGGTTTGTACATTAATCATTGCACTTAGTACAATAATTATAATAAACATAAAAACCAGAAAAGGAATAGACTAGAAGTAACAACATCAAAAACAGATCTACCATCTCAACTTAATGTTCCTGAATGTTTTTATGCTTAAGGCATTTTTTAAACTTTGTCACAGAAGTGAACAACTTAAATTCACTATCAAATCCATCTCATAATTTCACACCCACAACCCAAATCCATCTAGACTTCACATTTGTCCTCACATTAATCCATTCTCTAATAGAAAGACCTCTGAAATTAGAATTAGCCTTAATTTAAAGGAATCTGGAATTCTATTTAGAACAATATTATTTTTTACTTCATAAATCATCTCTAATATTTTTATATATATAATATCCTGCAATTTTAAGGTTTTAAGTTGAATAAATAAATTACTACTTGCTTCAAAATATCCTACTTTATAATTATATAATTATAATAAACTATCCTTTAACGGTAAAATGTGAATAACCTGAACAAATATGAACAACCTGAAATGTCTGAAGAAAATGAAGTGGAATTTTAACAATATTCTGCCTGTAACTAAATGTTTAGTATATTTGTAGATATGATCCATATGATAAGGTGAGGCATAATATTGTTAAAATTGCTCTTATCTTTCTTAAGAAATGTTTTTTTTTTTTTTAGGTTATTCTCGTCTTGTTTGTTTGGATAGTTTGTAAATGTAAATATTTTCATGTTATTTTTTTGCACTAAAACAAAGACAAAAAAAACAGTTGTCATAATTTCTAGGTTATTATGATATTATTTTACTGGTCCAGCCCACTTGACATTAAATTGGGCCAAATGTGGCCCCTGAACTAAAACGAGTTTGACACCCCCGCACTAACCCGTCCACCCCACCGTCCTCCCGTTTCTCAGCTAACTTCCTCTTTTCTCGTCCCCAGTGCCCGGAAGCGGCCCATCCCATACTACCGGCCCAGCCCTTCGTCCTCCAGCTACGACAGCAGCCCGTCGCGGTCCAGCCGCAGCCGTAGCTACAGCAGCTACAGCAGGAGCCGGAGCCACAGCCGGAGCCACAACCGGAGCCACAGCCGGAGCCACAGCCGAAGCCGGAGCTGGAGCCGGAGCCAGAGCCGGAGCTGGAGCCGGAGTCGCAGCCGGAGCCGGAGCCACCACACCTACTACAGCCGCAGCAGCTACGACAGCCCCGGGTTCTGAGCCGCAGAACGCAGCGGAACGCCGGGCACTCTGGAACCCGGGGCCTCTTCCAGCTAAAAACACAACGTCTTTCTATAGCAGAGCCTGGATCAAAGAGGAGACGTGTATTGATAACGCACATTGATGTGATTGGCTTCCCCTGTTCATCTCCACCAGGTTCTCAGTGTCCAAACAGAATGGGTTGAGCCTGTAGAACAAATCTGTACGTTAGCACTTTGTTTCTCTTCTTCCACAAAGCAACCAAAAATGAATCATTCAAAAAATAAAGCTATATATAAATATGTACCTATATAAATATATATATCTATATCAACTAAAAATAGGAGGTTTTTGGATTAGAAGACGACTGGAAACATCTTACTGTGCAATTTAGAGAATTGGACATATGGGGGGGTTTTGTCCTCACTTGATTTAATCAGATTCATGGAAGCACAGAGATCAACGAAGACGAGAACAAACGAGAAGGAGAAAAAGGGAGTTTTTTTTTTTTACGATAAAAGCTGTATTGTATAGGTTTGTCTGTATAGATGTAAACTCTCGGCTTTGTAAACTATGCACTGTATGTTCCATCCAGTCCAAGGAGGTTTGTGTGATGGAAAATTAGCATGATGCATCAGGACAGAACGCCTGCTCGTAGGAGAGGACCTGCATCTGACCTGTACGGTATGACAGCCGCCACGTACCGAGCTGAACAGGACAGAAAAACTATGTATCGTGTACTTTTACTCTTCCCTGTTTCGATGATTATGTTGGTTCTGCTAATCCTGATGTGTATGAGTGTGTATGTACAGGAAAACTGTCTGCAAAAAGAGTCCATGCACAGGTTTGTGTTTTCCACGACTATTTATACGACAACGCTATTTATTGGTTTATTTATTCTTTTATTTATTGTTTAATTTATTGACACATCCCGTGTTGAGGATGAGATCAGTGCAGGTGTTTGCTTCTGATCGTAGATGCACTGCTGTGTTCATGATGCTCTGACTTTAGAGTCTCTGCCCACGACTGCCATTACGACGTCCAAATGCAAGTGATGAGACTGGAGAAATCTGATGTGTCGTCTTTAACGGATCTCAAACAGCTCCACTTCTCAGTTATCTTCCTCTAATGGGTTCTGTCAGAGGTGCCCTGGTGTTCGGTCTTAAGAGGAGAACACTGAACGCATCATGGAGCAGAAACACCTCTGTCTACGACACAGCCGGATCGCCGACGTCATCCCTCCCATTCGTCCAGTCTTACGTCACTCGCACGGCATTTTGTCCCAGGTTTAACCCAAATATGATATCCTGCAAATTAATTTATCCAAGTATAGCATCGGCCCTTTGTTTCTCAGTCATTCTTTGTAGTGTAAAAGTTATTATACCTGACAATAAATGGAAACAAATGGGGAATTCATCAGACGCATGTCTTGTTTTTCTTTTGGAGGTCAGTTTTTCCTTTGTGCATAGTGTTGGGAGGTTATAAATCACAGATCAATAGTTACCTGGAGAAATGCACAGAGTTTTCTCTTGATTTCCAGAAGTTTAGAAGCTGTTTTGTTTCCAGTATTTGGTATAAATTACTTGAAATCACCAGAATCCAGAAAATGTCCCAGACTAACTATGCCCTATTTTCAGGAAATCATGTTTCTGATCCTGTCAAACCTAAAATTTGTATTTTATGTCTAAATATTCATAAGTTTTATCCTTTATGAAGATATGTCTGAATTTTGGACAAAGAAAAAAAATAGTACATCAGATTTGTCATGCATCTTTAACAACAATAATAATAAATACAGTTCGGTGATAATGTGATTTATTCGTGGTGGTAAAGTGTAACTGGGACTCACTGTGTAATCATTGTAGGTCAAAGGTGATTTATAGGAATAAAAAGAGGAATAAAAACAGAAAATCTGGGAACAGAATTATTCCACCTTCATGGGCAACTGGTTAGTGACTATACTGTCTCAGTTTCAGTTGAACTACCTGTTATGCTCATATTCACCTATAGATGGCAGTGATAGAACCTCCTAACATTACCACATGACTGGATGTTCTTCAGACCCTGGAGTAGAAGCTGTTATAGGGCCTTTGGAGGGGTGGGTATAGTGTAGAAAGAGCACATATGTGATAATAAACGTACAGACAGCATGTGCAGCAGCTTTTAAGCACCACAGCTTTTATTATGTCCCTGTTTGTGAAGTTAATAAGGCAAAGGCTGTCACTGAACTGATCTGAGAGCAGCTGTATGTGACTACATGTCATGTTGTGGATCTTGGGCAGATGATGTTCGATCCCTCCTGCATCTTCATTAGTGTCTTAGTGGCTTCTCAGATGTTAGGATTCAGCCGAAATGTTTTTAACTGGACAAAACACAAGAAAAGTCCTTAGAATATTAGCGTAAACATTCATTAATCCCCTGCCTCATTCAGGTTCTCATTCATTTATAGTTTCTCAACTCTTCAGTGGTATATGTGGGTCTTTATTGTCAAATACTGGTTATTGTGTGAACTTCATGTAATGTATATTTCATCTGCCATTATGTACATTGGACTATAAAACGCACTATTTTAATTAAACAGTATTCACATCCAGTTCTCTCCTATTATTTACTTTGAGATTTCAACCAATACTGTAACCTTAACATCACTAAAATAAAAAAAGGTAACCATATTTAACAAACTACATGTCTTCAGGACATTCTGCCATCAAAATTATATTTATCAGATCCATATATCAGGTTCAAAATGTAATTTAATTGAGCCCTGCCTCTATGTAACAAACTTTCGCGAGACCTTAACGCAAATCTCGGCCAAAAGACTCAAAAACGAGTGGGAAAATAAATAAATCACAATTATGATACAGTAATGTTAGTTATTCATAAAAACGTACTGTTGGTGCATCATTACTATATTTCGATATGTTTAATCCACTTTAATTTATCCACATCTACTGTTTTAACCATTCTGACCACGCCCGCTTAGCGGACAGGAAGTGAAACTTACTATATCCTTTAAGAAGCGAAACTGTATTTTAAAGAGAGAACTTTTGGTGACTAATTCATAGTGGGTCGATGATTAATAGTAGTTAAATAATAATATGTGTTCATTTTAAACATGTTACATGTGTTTAAATTGGCCTCTTTTGTCACGTGAGCAGGTCAGAGGTCAGCTTCGGCAACAAACCGGAAAACACAAAATGGCGCTGAGAAGAAAATGTCTTACTGCGAGCGGACATAAGACAACAAGTGAGAGAAATAACCTTGGGACTCCAGTTTATTTGATCGTGTTGGACTCTGGGATAATACTACCGAGTGCACATTGGTATTTTAGAGTTTGAGACTCTTCCGCTGCCGAACTACAGTGTTTTTACTGTGAACGGCTATTGGCACGAGACTAAACTAAGTGTCGCCATCTTCAGGACTCCAGTGTTTTCTTCTCCTGCGGGCAAAAGGTGATTGTTGACGGTGAAAATTTGGGTGGATTTCGTGGAACAGCTGCCCAGAAATGTGGATGTTCTGTTGCCGTTGAAGGTGTATTTTCCTACCGCTTATTGCTGCCGATGTAAGGTGAACTGTTGATTGGATTTCGACCAAAAAAAATGTCAATCAAGCTAGTTTAGCCACAAATTCGAAAACTAGAGAATGAACTTCTCTGAGTGAATTTAGGAGAAATCTGGCAAAAGTTAACAGGACAGAACCATTTAAAGACTAAAACTGCTTGGTCAGTTTGTGCTATATAGACTTAGTATTTATGTTTCATACTGAGGTTTGTGTCAAGTTAAATTGCTATAAGCTACTGCGTTAGTTTAGTTTATTAGTTTATTGTATCATGGACAATTCCAATTAATGAACTGTATCAATAACAGTAAAAAGGGGTAGCTTTAGCCAAGATGGCTAGTATCCTGCTGTAGTCCCCGGCCTGATGACAATAGGCACTCTTAAAAAACAAGATATTACAGCACATTAATTAAAAAGAGAGAGTTAAGACAGATAAGAGACAAGATAAATCAATAAAGATAAAAAAGCTAAAAGAGAAAAGAGGACAGTAAAGCATCAGTATAATCATACAGACACATCACATATAATCCTAATATACAAAAGCTGCACATACAATATAATCACATATATTACATCAGTGCAGAATCACATATGGACAGACAGCATCCATGATCGTGACACAAATAACACAGAGCCATAGGTTAAGGTGTACAGGTGTAGCTGTCTTCAAACCGTGTTTTTATGTGGCTGTAAAAGTGGAGTATGTTTGTGTGTCTTTAATGTGGGTGGGATTGCTATAAGCCACTGCATTTGTGATGAAATACTTGACTTGTAATTTACCTTTGACGGTTTTTATTCAAAAGAATGCACTTTTCAGCATGTCTTTAAAGGGGCACGATACTTTATTTAACATTGCACAAAGTGTTCAAGATTCAAGATGTTCTCTCGTCATATGCACAGGATTAAGCATAGCAGTTGCTCAATGACTTTTTTGTCTGCTATCCCTTTTTCCACAGACCAATAAAGGGTAAAAAAGTAAAGGATAGAAATAAGTATAATGAAGAAGACTAAGTGTAACTGGGTATTATATACAAGGCACACATTAAATCCCATTGCTCACTACCCAGCACAGGATATTTAGAGCAGTGGCTGAGGATGAAAGTTTTACATACATACATACATACATACATACATACATATATATATATATATATATATATATATATATATATTATATATATATATATATATATATATATATATATGTGTGTGTGTGTGTGTGTGTGTATGTATATATATGTGTGTGTGTGTGTGTGTGTATGTATATATATATATATATATATATATATATATATATATATATATGTATATGTATATATATAAATCAATGTATTTTTGTTAAGTTCTTCAAACATACAGAAAAGTAAGACAAACACTAAGATATAGAACAAAGGTATAAGATGTCACAAGACAAAACAAAAACATAAAATAAACGGTTCCACAATATAGTCTCCCAATCACTTTGTACACAGTACACATTATCCAGAGCCAAGGTGCATAGTCAGCAGTTCTACATAAGAAATAAAAGGATGCCATACCACATTAAACCTGCCCATTGATCCATTCAATGTGAATCTAATCTTTTCAATCTTGAGGAAAAACATGATATCCCATATCCATCTGCCAAAGGAGGGGAGTTTGTTATTCTTCCAATTTAAAAGAATGAGTCTCCTTGCTAAAAGGGAGGAGTAGGCTCTACTGTTTTATTGTGGCTTTTGTAGAAGGAGATCTTCTAATGGTTTGCCAAAAAGTCTGATAAAAGGGCAGGGGTCAATGGTTAGACATAAAATTGCCGAATACACTTCAGATATTGAAGACCAGAATGCAGTTAGACCTGGATGTGACCAAAAAGTGTGAAAGAGAGTAGCAGTTGCTTGCCTACATTTGTCTCAAGCAGGATTAACCCCCGGGTGCATGTTGGATAACTTAACTTTATACATGTGAAGTCGGTGTACAATCTTATATTGAATTAGACTATGCCTTACACAAATAGAAGTGGAGTGGATTCTTTGAAGTATACTAAACCACTGATCATCAGTAATATTTGTGCCCATATCCTTCTCCCAGTTTTCTTTTATTAATGTCACAGAGGAAAGTGCCTATATTGTTTATTATATATTCTAACTTAACTCTGCTGATACATTATTAAGAATTGCAGCATAGTGATAAGTGAAGAAGGTGCTTGCAGTATGCAGCACTGATTCGTGTGTTCCCACAACATGAGCAGGTGGTGAGAGTTAAGTTTTATCTGGGCGTTCACTATAACTACACCCATGATGACCACAGGACTATGAAATGTAAAAATGTGCTTATAAGGCTTGATAGATGGTGTTAATGTCATTAATGTGGCCAGATGTCACAGGACTTTAGCATCCGCCCAGACTTAAAGAAAACGAAAAATACACACACACACACACATCCACATCTGCTGCTAACACAAACCAATAAATGGATCACTCTATTAGAAAATAAAAGTATTCTAATTGGTTTTCTGGGTTTGATTGTGTCACAGCTGATGAACATGTATGAGTTGATGACTAAGGGTGTGTATTGGCAAGAATCTGGCAATACAATACAAATCGCAATTGTAGGATCACAATATGATATATCACGATATATCATGATACTGTTAAAAAGGCATTTTTTTGTTTGTTTTTTAAATGATTATTTCCTTGAAGAATTGAATTACACCAGAAATATGCACAAATACTAAACACATTTTTATTTGATCACAACAGGATCTAATGCTATATCACAAAATGTTCCTGTGTTAAAACTTAAATTCTGTTTTACAGACATTACACTTTAAGATCCTGCTCAAATGTTCATGTTCTATTAGTTCAGAACTAACATCATAACATTTTTTTTGTGCGATACCAACAAAGGAATGAACACTATTTAATAAAAGGAACTAACATCTGCCTCTTAGACAGTAAAAAGTGCTTTTAGGATGCTTCAAATAACCATTATTTAATAAAATTGTGTTAAACAATAATAATTAAAATATAAACAAAAAAGAAAGAACAAAAATTAACCTCTGCAATATCTGCATTTGAATAAATACCTAAAAATATTGATACAGTACTTTTTAATATCGATACAGTATCGTGAAATGAAATATTGCAATATATTGCAGAACCGATGTTTTCTTACACCTCTATTGATGAATGCATCATTTATATGACATTTTATCAGAGACAGAATGTAGCTTATGTCAAAAGACTTCGAGTTTGTAACTAACAAAAAGACAGCATGATATTAGAGATATTTTAGACTGGGGCTGGTACTGATTTATGTATTTTTTTGACATTAGTTCTCCAGCAAAGAACCTGAAGAGGACAGGAACCCAGCAGACACTACAAGCCTCAGTTAAGAACCTGATCAGCATCCATGAAGACCTGGAGCAACACCTGTTCACCCACTCTGCCTTCATCTCTGACACTGAACCAGATGCTAAAACCTGGTAGGACCAATTTCACTCAAACACATTCTGTAAGTCACTTTTCACATAACTATTAGAATAATACAGAGAAAAAGGTGGAAGAATGAAGAGCTTGAAGAGACGAGGGTTTTATCATAAAATAAACTATATCATTTAACCATGAAACAACCACAGACAGGTTAATTAACAGCTTTGGAGCTCGTGTTCACAGTGTTTCATTCTGTAGAAAACTGCTGACTGGACACTGATGAAAAGGAAAAACTACGTTATTCAGGTTCAGAATGGAATCAGGTAGTTGTATAATGAGCACTGTCAGAGTGGTTCCATCTTGCTGTGTTGTATGGCTCAGGTTTTCTCTGCTGATATCTCCAGGTGTTGATATTGTCCTTTGGGTTGTGCTTAGAACCTGTAACTGTCAGTCTCTCCAACAGCAGTAAACTATACTGAACACTCAGGACTGGAACACTAGACTGTAATTGTGATGACAGAAATAAGTCCAGTCATTATTTACAACAGGCTGACTGTCTCTAAGTGTTTATTCTGTGTTCATGTGCTGCTCGTAAATCTCTCCTTATGAAGAGGACACTAGCAGGATACTTTAAATATTTATTTAAATGTGTACAGATTGATGATCAGTCTGTATTTAGGTACTTGTGTTTAGGTGGAGTTTGGTTCCACTGCCCAGTGTAAACTAACGACCATTACTCTAACTGTATTACTTCTCTCACAATATCCTGGTGGTTATAAAGGGGGTGGGGTGTTCAGTGCATGTGGTTAGTATGAAAACTGGTGCCAGATCCATCAGATTGCACCAGATCACCCAACAGGAATATTGTGTGTCATTTAGTAGTAGTAACCAGTGTTCATCTGTGAAAGAATATTCAGAGGTTTGATTACTCTTTTAAGTTCTAATGTTCTGTAGAAAGTTATCTTGAGCTCTGAAATGAAGTAATTCAACAAAGGTTAGACCTAACTACAGACTTAAATTCTTTTGGAAGTCTAAAATATCTATGTGCAGTTTTCTAAATGACAGAATCTGAAGGTTCTGAAAGTTCTGTCTGAATTCAGAGTTAAAAAATACCCTGATTTAAAAAAAACAAAAAACATAATCTGGTGAAATTATGTATTATCTCATAAAACTAAGTAAACCTTTAAATGGAAGTTGTTCAGATGAAAGCTGAGATTCTGAATTAAATGTTGTTTGACACTTGATGTCAACTGATTCTAAATAAACAGGTAAATAACTTCAGGGCAAAAACAGCCCTTTCCAAACTGAAGGTTGAGACAGTCGAGTAAAATGCATAACGATGCTGAGTTGCAATATGTGTAAATAAATTAGTATTTTACGCATTGATTTGTAAATTCTACTTTCACAGATGTAACCATTTTCATTCCAAAAACCTACAAATATGTTAGAACATTCTAGTCATTCTTTTACAAATGGCGCCGTGTGAATTGATCAGGTTCCATTTGTTTTGACTTAACATGGAGATCCACAATCACACACTGCGTTAAAATATACTGATATAAATATAAAAATAACAATTTCTTAGTGTTTGAAGTGAAATACTGGCATTCTCACGCTGTGATTGACATTCTATCCCATCCCATATGGATTATCAGAGTTTATTCAACATTGTTTTGATGGTGGAAGAATCAGTCTAAAGTAAATTATGGTGATTTAAAATGTACTTTTACAAATTTGGAAACATCAGGTTTCTTTGGTCTCAGCCTGAAACATTCTGTGAACCCCTGAACTATGGTGATGTACCTGGTACTTTGTCACCACCAACATTTTTTCTGATTTATATGGTCATTTGATTTGTTTTGCATCTGTGTGTTACAGCGTTGTGTGTGTATTTAATGTCCTGTTCATTAAAGCCGAAACATTCCTGCACCATATGTCACATCATACACTTGACATTAAACAGATCCATGTTAGAAATGGCAACTCTGTCATATCTACGTCTGGTGTTCTATGTGATCACAAGGCACATCGAACTTTTCAGAAGCCTCCGAGATTCTTCTTGGTCTTTAGGACATCCAGGGAGGGGGAAGGGGCGGGGGAAGGGGAGGAGGAGTTGAGGGGGTGGGAGGGTAAACAGCGCTCTGAGCAGCTGCTGCCGGGGAAGGCCTTCCTGTTGGATTCCATTCGAGTGTTACGTCTGCCACAAATAGATATTCTCGTCCTTTCCTTAGATATGTGAGGGGAGTGAGTTGTCAGGGTTTGAGTAGGGGGGGAGGGGTCTGCCCAATAGGGAGGGGTCTGTGTGTATAAAACCTCTGAGCTGAGACACAGACAGCACATTGGGAAGCATTTCCAAAGAGGCCAGAGGGCTCTTCATCTGCAGCTCCGACAGGAACCCTTTACCCATCAGCCATGGCAGAGAGGCGTATTCCGTTCACCCTCCTCCGGACCCCCAGCTGGGACCCCTTCCGCGACTGGCACCAGAGCAGCCGCATCTTTGACCAGATGTTCGGGATGCCGGCGCTGCCTGAGGACTTCACCACGTTCCCCAGCACCCACTGGCCTGGGTACCTGCGACCCTCCATCTTGGCCCCCGACATGGCCGCCATGATGCCCCAAAGCCCCCTGATGTACCAGAGCCCCATGATGCACACCTCCAATCCCATGATGGCTGCCCAGCAGGCCCGCGCTCTGTCCAGGCAGTTGAGCAGCGGCATGTCAGAGATCAAGCAGACCCAGGACAGCTGGAAGGTGTCCCTGGACGTCAACCACTTCTCTCCTGAGGAGCTGGTGGTGAAGACCAAGGACGGAGTCGTGGAAATCACTGGTAAGTCTGTTTCTCTTTCATTCAAGTAGAATATTAGAGTTTTTTTAAACAACAAGCCCTCTACATATGCATACATGAACATAAAGTAAACACATCCAGGCACAACAGAAAAAAGTAAATAGAGAAATGGAAGAAAACACACCTCCCAAAACAAGCCATATTCAGCCCCATTTTAAGGTCAATTCTTTCTGCTTCCACTCCTACCAAAGAGCTTAATATTCTCATAATTTAAATAACACATTTGAACGCAATTTCCTGTCCTGAAGCATTATTAAACCATGAGCTGACTTATTCAACTGCGGTGTAATAACATCTACAGTGTAGATAACAGTACGTCTCATTTAGTGCAAGTTATGAGAACAACTCCTGCTGTACGGAAACAACAAAAAAAACAGATTAAAAAAGGCAGGAAATGTTTCTGCAGAGTCAAAACACAAGCCAGATACCTCTCTGCAGAGTTGCATAACATCACGAAACAATATAGGGAACAGACCGGAGGGCGGGTCTTTTGGACCCACGCCTGCTCGATGCTAAACAATGAAGAATCCAACATGTGGGAGTCGAGTCCTACAGCAGTTTAGAAATGAACACTGGAAGAAAAAAAAACTGATTAAAAAATGAAAACCAAACACTTTCACTGCTTGGCATGAAATGTTTTCATCGTGCACCCCTGCTTGTGAAGGAGCAAAGCCGAATGTGAAAACCTGAATAAAGTTAGCAGTGGATCATATAAAAGCTCAGCTCTGAGGCCTTGAGCTCTTTTTTTTTTTCTCCCAATCAGTCTCTGCCTTTCTTCTCTGCCATTTCATAAAGAATCGTGCTCGTGGATTTAGCCGTGACTCAGAGTGTTTTTGTGTGCTGCTTTAAAAGGAGGTCTGGATGTGGTCCAGGTCCAGGATCTGACCACAGATGAACAAATTCCAGGGTCAAATCTGAGAGGATTTCACTGCCTCACTTTAATGATGCCACAGGAGAACACTGAGTTCGTTTACATGACCATAAAAATCAGATAACTGTAGTAATCCTAATCTTACCTTGTATATCCTGTTACCTGTTTATATCCTATATTACATGTATATATCCTGTATTACCTGTATATATCCTAAATTACTTGTATATATCCTATATTACATGTATCTATCCTATATTGCCTGTATATATCCTTATTTGTTGTACATATTTCTCATCTGTAGTATAGTTAGCTTTTGTATATTTCAGTAGTTTTAATAGTACTTTAGTAGCATATGTATATTTAATATTTTATCCTGTAGATTTTTGCACTTGCCTACATTTTTCAGTATTTTGTGATATTTTTATAGCCTTTTTTATTGGCACCAAGTGTTTTTGCTGCTAAACTGGTTTTCATTGTTCCTGTGACATCAAAACTCACAATAGTCACTTTTCCATTGGACGTATTTGCAAAATTTGACCGATATTTGCTAAATGTCGAAGAAACAAACGTGTAATGTGGGTTTTTCCATTAAATTAGTAAATTAATATTAAACGGGTATTAAAGTCTGAACTGAATGCGACCCTGAAGTGACCCGCATGCTCAAAAGAGGTCCTGATGGAATATGTGACCACGCAGACACACACTGTGTTTACAGAAGGAAATATGTTTTTTCTCCCCTCCTCCTCCTAGGACGCAGAGTTGTGACGTTTGTCACGTTTCAATGATGTATTAGGTTGAATAAATGCAACCTGGCCGTTCAGACTGAAGTTGCATTGTAAAATATCAGATACGTATTGGATTTAGGACCACATATTAAAGTGGCCGGGTCAGATTTGAAAAAATCATTTGTGCTGTTCAAACTGTCTTTAACAGATCAGATACAGGTCACATATGGACAAAAAAATCTGATTTGGGCCATATTTACCTGCAGTCTGAACGTATCCTAACATGACTGGACTAATTGGGTTTTTATTAATGAGCTTTACACAAACACCTCTTCATATAATCTCCTTACACTAGTACCATTTCATGCCTCCTCTAAACTCATGACCCTTCATGTGTTGGTGGAACAGTGGCTCCTTGGCTCAGTTTGGCTCAGTCCTGTTGCTGTGTTGTCCTGTTGAAAGGAGGACGGCTCCCTCAGGAACCAGCCTTTATCTGCCCGTTGTCATAACAAACATATTAGTGGATGTTGAGGCAGAAAAACCAGCGTCTGAACATCACAGCCAGGGATCTGAGTGACTGAGACAGAATGACAGCACCTGATTAAGACCCAATGCTTTGGACGGATATAAATACCCCCGCAGATGCCTTCACAGGCAGAACAGCCCCATCATTGTCCTGTCATCAGACAACACTGTTACATGTCTAATTATGGTCTGGAGTTCAGTTTGATGATACAAGTTGGAAAAGTGTGAGCAAGTTTCATAATTTGTCAGTTCACATACATTGTTTGTAGTACTGGGCACTACTGTTGTCACAGCTGCTGCACCACATTAGAGCAGGGCTGTCAGACTCATTTTAGTTCAGGTTCCACATTCAGTCCAATGTGATCTCAAGTGGAACAGACCAGTAAAATAATAACAAAATAATGTAGAAATAATAATCCAAATTTTTCTCTTTGATTTAGTACAGGGTGCTTGTGCAGGTCTTTAAAAGTATGGAATTTTGAAACTTTTCCAGACCTTGAAAAGTTTCTCTCATAGTCAAATTTTAGAGTATGTTCAAAGGTACATAATCTTGTAAGATAAACACATTTCACTGCGCATTGTACTGTGTATAATTGTGTATGTAACAAATAAAGATTATCTTATCTTATCTTATCTTAAATACATGAGGAAACTATATAAAAAAACTGCATCTTCACGAACCAGTCAGTACTGGAATGATTCTAGTGCAACTGGTTTGTGTGATATCCATGCGCTTTTGTGATTTTCATAGGTGTTGAAAATGTCTGTCAGTACAATGTAATTTACTGTGAATTATGCATTCATTCGTTCATACATTTATACATTCATTAAAACAAACAGGTACAATCTCAACCAAAAAAGTGGGCACGGAAGTATAAAAGCACATAAAGTCAAGGTCTGTGGGAAAAAATAGCAGTTTTGAAAAAGTCTGGAGTTTTTATTCGGATAAAGAGCAAACACTCTCTAGTATGAAAGTTCAATTACTTTATGAAAATGTAAATAACCTGAAAAACCATGTACACACTGAAATATCGCAACCCCCCCCCCCCCCAAAAAAAAAAAAACAAGTGAAATTTCACCAATATTTTGTCTCAACTTATTAACACAATTTACAGATCACAGTTGATCTACTAATGCAGAAAACACTTGTACCTGGCAGAATATTGTTAAAATTGCATTTATTTTTCTTCGGAAATTTCAGGTTTCTCATATTTGTTGAGATTATTCATGTTTTATTGTGATAGGATTTGTAAATGTTAATATTTTTATAACATAATGTTAACTTTTTTCACATTAGACCAAGGAGACAATTTGTTCAGTTGTCATTATTTATATTATTATGTTATTATTTTACTTGATATCACATTGAGCTGTGACCCTTGAACACCCTTGACTGATAATATTTTCAGTGTAATTTTTGCATTTCTGAAGTTCATCCTGCGGGCCGGATCGGACCATTAGGCGAGCTGGTTTTGGCCCACAAACCGTATGTTTGCCACCCCCTGCATTAGGGGATATTTATTCCAGTTAAGTGTTTAGTGCTTGCTGTAATATTTATCCATATTTGCAGTTTCAGATGCACTAAAAACTCTGGCGTACTGTTTCAGATGACTAATTCCAGACTCCATCGATGTTTTTGATGCAACTACAGATTTTAGATTAGAGACTGTATTGATCCCACAACGAGGAAATTCAATGGTCAAGGCAGCAACAGAATAAAGTGCAGGAGAAAATGTGCAGCATAAAGCTATAGTGCAAAAGACTATATAAAATACTAATACTACTAATAATAATAATAGCAGTAGTAAGTATTAAAATTCTAATGACCATATACATATTTCCAACAGAATAAAACTGCAGTTGCAATATTCTGACTAAAGGCAAGACGTTGATCTCTGGTTAGAACCACTTCGTGACCTCTGGGTCTGAATGTCACCAGAGTCTGATCTGTATGAATGAAGTAATAAACAACTATTGGAAACCAACCAGGTGACCTCTGTGGTGATCGTTCACATCTGACCAGCAGATTAGGATGCCTGCTGATCAGATCGAACATGGACGTCTTTAGGATAGGCGAAGCTCATTCACTGCAGGTGCAGTCATTTATATCTGTCTATTTATAGATGTATCTATATATATTTTAAGAGTCTGTGCGTCATGGAGCCGAGCCAGTGACCAAACACACACACACACATACACACGTTTGTACTGTTGAAACCAAAGTAAATAAACACCAAACTCATCAAACATGAAAAATGGCTCTGTGACCATTATTCTGCCACCATCAGGTCCATGGAGCTCAAACTGAGTTCAGATCCATTGACTAACAGTTCTCTTTCTTCATGCCACTACCTTGAGTTTACATGATGTCATATTTGGACACCAGGTAGTGTGTTTTTTTCCAAATGGTTGGAGCAGGGGATTGGAGGGATTTTGGGGATATACCTTTGCTGTTGGCCCCCGACAACGTAAGCCTGGTTTAGCCATGAAGTTCAACGAGAATTAAAGCTGCAAGCAGCATTGGATGGGACGTCGCACCAGGCGTTCCGCCTCCCGCGCGATCTGCCTCCCGTGACCGTCGACACCTCAGCTTCACTCACACCTCTCTGTCCCAATACCAGCTCCCAGCCTTTTTTTTCCATCCGCCTTACACCCCTACAGAACACCAGCGACCCTTTGCTGAAACCACCATCACCTTTAAATGAGACTTTTATTTTGGAAACCCCACTGTGTGTATGTGTGTTTATTTTGTATGTGAGAGACAGAATCAGTTTGAAAAATGAATTGAAATTGTATGAATAATTGAGCATAAAAGTGATGATTTATCACATTTAAGGCTATTATTTTGGAAAAACCCTACTGTGTTAGCAGTGCATTCTGTGCATTCGGCCTCCCGTGTGTTCCGCCTCCCGTGACCATCGACACCTCAGCTCCACTCACACCTCACCGTTCCGATACGAGCTCCCACCGTTTTGTGTCTGTCATTCTTAAATCCCTACAGAACACCAGCGACCCTCTGCTGAAAGCACCATCACTTTTTAATGAGGTTTTATTTTGGAAAAACCCTACTGTGTGTGTGTGTGTGTGAGAGAGAGAGAGAGAGACGGAATCAGTCTGAATGAATTGAAATTATACAAATAGTTGAGCATAAAAGTCATGATTTACCACATTTAAGACTTTTATTTTGAAAAAAAAAAACTATTGTGTGTGTGTCTTTGAGAGAATACTTTTTAATGAATTAAAACTGTAGAAACACTTGAGCATTTGGCATAAAAATGGAGAAGTTATTTAATAGTCATTATGTATTATTTTTAATAAGGCCTTTATTTTGAAAAAAATTTACTCCTTGTACTCTGTAATGTGTGCAAAATGTCAAATATCCACAATACAATGCAGCAAAACCTGTTTTAAAATGAACGGGGGAAAAAAATAAATAAATTTTTTTGGATTGCCTGGGAGATGAATCAGGGTCCTCCTGTTCAACAGGAAGCAGCTCTAACCACTACACTATCCACAGACTCTTGATATATTGTACCAGCAAGAGTTTTCAGGGATTTTTTTTCAATGTGATCAGTAAAAAACAAGTACTCTTCAAAAAATTGCGATTATTCCATAACCGTAGGTCGTATCTCAAAAATTCTTTCCCTTTTGGATTCTGCAGACTTGTGGGAATTTAATGAGTTAAAACATTTGTGAAAAACATTGGAAAACTCAAAAATTTTTGCATGTGAGAGTTGAGGTGAGTCCTGTGAATGGATAGATATGTCACAGGTGGGGAAAAACTCCAAAGTGAAAAATGAGTTCCAAACATCGCAACTTTGTGGGCTTCTAAAAAAAAAAACTAAGACAGTTCTGGAAAAAGTGCGAGATCACTTTTTTGAGGAGGGTTCACTCTATCTTTTGGTGTTATTTAGAAGTCAATACGGCATACAGTGTCATACGAGTTAGTTTTAAAAATTTTATTTTGAAAGGCATATTGCGAACTTCCTGTTGGAGTTAGGTCATAATGGTCAGTGTATCATTTGTAGTGCTTCATCCAACAAACATTTTGGCACTGGTTCCATGTCTCTATGACATTCCTTCTGGCCAGCAGGGCCGTTAAGGTTTTTTTCACATAGGTGGCTCTAGAGAGCACTTTTTGGCACCTATAGGGTTAATTTTTACATTTTATCAAATTTTTCGCCAGGCCTGACGTGTGTGCCAAATTTGGTGAGTTTTTGAGCACGTTTAGGGGGTCAAATTTCAGTTTAAAGTGATGTCGGGAAAAAAAAAAAAAACGAACGAAAAACAATAGGGCCTTGCTTCCAGGCAAGGCCTCTCACTGTGTGAGAGGGCCTTACCTTTCGGCTCAGTCCCTAATAAAATCTAACTTTCGAGGTAGACCTGGCTGAGACGCATCACTCCCTAAAAACACCACAAAATTAAGCATGTCGAAGTCATATTGTCATCATCATCATCTTAGAGGGAGGGGAATCCAAGGAAAAAAGGTTGTTAAAGTCTTAATGTTCTGTTTTCAGGCAAACATGAGGAGAGGAAGGATGAGCACGGGTTTGTGTCCAGATGCTTCACCAGGAAATATACGTAAGTAGTTTGATCTGTTTACACTGAAGTAATTATCAAAGAAGTGGTTTGTACTGTCATATTCTTAAGGTTATTCCATCCTTTACAAGAACAGAGATGTGTGTTCTGTCTCCCAGGGCTGCGGAAAAAGAATGACAGCATTTTTTCTCGCAACTTGTTCTCAACACATCGTCCAGGTCAAACTTTTTTCTCATGTGGTGTTCAACAACTACTGGACGACGGAGTTATTAGTCAGAAATTTGAAGTGGGCGTGGTTAAAAAAGGTTAACTGGCTTTATTACTCCCTAAGGAAATTTAGTCTCTGCATTTTACCCATAATACCCACAAACAGAATAGAATAGAATAAGTTTTTTTTTTTTTTTTTTTTATGAAAGAAAAAAAAGAATGGAGTAGGCTTTATTGTCATTGCAAAATTCTGTTGTATCGCGTAACGAAATTTCTTTAAATGTTCTCTAAGATGCTCAGAGTAAAACTATACACATTAATTAGAAAAACAGTAAAGAATAAAAATGTAAATATAAAAACTACCCGGTAAATAGACACCAAAGCGAGTTCCATACACGCACAGTAACTAGCATTAGCAATTAGTATTAGCATGTAGCATACATGAACTGTCTTTGCAACATGATATCATGACTTGCGTAAAAATACATGCCACTTTTAATTGCCGTGTTATCTGTACGCATTCTAATCTTTCTGCGTGTATGTTCACGCTGTTACTAGCCCCTGGTCCAACCTGAATCGATGCATCAAATACCACTCAGAGTTATGTGAACTGGAGATCTTGGCATAAATTGATACATGATCAAATGGCATTGAATAATATGCGAAAAGCTTAAAACGTAGTAGTGTAGCACGGCAAGTGCCATAAGAACTGGCATGACGTACAACGCCAAGTATTGAGATGAGTCTGGCCTTTGAAGTCTTCATCAGCACCGTGGTTGGGGTGAGACAGGAGAATTAAACTTTTTTTTTTTTAATGAGAAACTTGCGCATAAAGGCCCTGGTTCGACTGAAAAAAGCAGAAAAGTGTGAAATGTCCTGACCAAAACCCACTCTGATCTTGTTCTTTCCACCTTCAGAAAACCATCAAATGTCCCTGTTCTTGTAGGGTCTGTAATAACCTTTATTCTACCCATGTGAGTGCAGCCTGGTTGTTAAACAGAACCCTGGGTCCCTGCAGGGTATCAGTAACTCACTCCAAAACATCCCCATTTGTCTCCACCACACTTCCTTTTTGGCCATTTTGTGCAGGACTTCTTCACTGGGGAAATGCATTTCCCTGTCTGGGCTCAGATTCCTGTGATTCTTTTATTTTTATCAGTGCCTTTCTGCTGTGGGTCTGTGTAGTTTGGTGTTTCTCTGGCCTGCAGAGGGCTGGCGGCTGCTGATAGCTGAATTTCATGCTCTGAAAAGCAGCAGCAGCCGCCGCCTCCACCTCCAGCACTGATCTGAGTGCAGCTTCATGGGCTCTGCTGCCACCCAGTGGCCACAGCCGGTATTAGACCCCCAGTGAAAACCATGAGGCTGAGCTGGGATCTGTTACACTACGTGGACACGTTGAATCCAAGTGTTTCTTTTCTAACAGGGGTCTGGGATACAAAACAATAAGGACTAGTGTCAGAATATAGTTTTATATTGTGGGATAAATATCAGTGCATCGGTTAGTTTGGCTTAAATTGTTATCTTTACTTACAAAATGCCTCAGAGATGGTTTTGACTTAAATTTGTCTTAACATTGATGTATTTTTTTTTTTTTTTTTAATCCATGACTATGATTTTAAATGTTCTACCTGTATATTTCCTGTTCTGATTGTAAATAATAATTTTCTTCCTCATCTGACCATCTATTTTTGTCACATCTCACTGAGGAAGAAAAATCTACCATTAAACTTTAAGGAAATATTGATGTTAGTGTGTCTGATCCCCATGAACAGGACATCTGACAGCTGTAGACATGATGGGTCCACATACTTTTGTCCATATAGTGTAGTTCTAGCAGTGACTGGGATTCTGGAGCTCTTTGTATATTTATTTACTGGTTTTCTAGCTTCTTATGATGCTCCTCTGCTCCTCCTCAGCCTCCCTCCCACTGCCAATGTGGAGAAGGTGACCTCCTCCCTGTCTCCTGAAGGATTCCTGACAGTGGAGGCCCCTCTGATCAGACCTGCCATTGAGTCCGCAGAGACCTCCATACCCGTCACCGTGGATACCAAAAGCGTGGCATCGAAGTAGGGATAAAACGCCCGACTGCGTCTCTGCCATGTGCACAAAAAAACAACAACACATTCAAATCAACCACACTTTATCCGCGCTGACAGATTCCCTGAAAAGTGAAGAAGCAGCCTCTCATCTCCCAAAGCAGATGGGTTGACGTTGTAAAGAGGAAGGTGAGGATTGCCCCGCTCGCGTCTCCTCCTGCCTCTGTCTCGGTAATGAGCTGACCCCAGATGAGTGTAAACCCTGTAAACACATCTGCACCGCTGCCATATGCCTGAGCTTCCTGCTGTAATTACTCTACACCCTTCATCTGAACGGAGAAAATCTCTGCTTAGCCTCGCGTTCAGTTCCTTCCTCCTCATGTCTTTAAGCAAATCCCCTCTGCTGCCGCTTCAGCTGAACCAAAGACGACATAAAATCAGATGGGATCAGCAATGACGCTCCAGGATGGAGTCAAAGTAGACTGATTTCATCTGTGATTGATGTCAGAGACAAAGTGACCCATCATGCAAACACAGAATAAAGAACCAATACTACATGGAGTCTGTTCTTTTTTATTTGCACTTTTATTCTGGTGACAGGACCTGAGCTATGGCCTCTTCATCATAGCGCCATCCTGCAGTGAAATAGGGCAGAACCAAACAAAATGAATGAGGGGAGAAAAAAAAGTAACTAGAGCTGCAGGTCAACTGGATACAGCAGTAGGTTTTAGAATCGATGGGTTATTTACAGGCAATGGAGTGTATCTACTCTGAATAAGACATTTCAGGGTGTCATTAATTGCTTTTCCATTGACCCTCAAATTGCGTTAATATAACTTGCGCATAAAAATTTACCTAATGGAAAAATAACAATTTCACTATAACTCGTTTTTTGATTAAAAGTTTTTGCGGTGACAAGAGGTGGTTTTTCAGGCATAGCACAAATGGTATATCACACAAAACTGCAATGGAAAGACCTTTTTCTGTGCAATAGAGAAAAGTGAGAAACAGCAGTAAATGTAAACACTCACATACACATGACTGAAAATGTCTGAATTCCACTAAAATACAGAGTTTGGGTGAATGTTTCCTGGTAAAATTCACTTGGAGTCACTGAAGCAGCAGACGTCCTCAGTATTAATGCACATTTTACAACAGTTTTCAGTACGAGACCAAAAGAAAGGTTTCCCCTGGAACAGATTCACAAGAAATGCTCAGGAATCACCATAATATTGTAATAATTTGATTGATTCTTCCACTGTAACAATGTTTCGGAACATCTTTAGGGTAGGGTCTACCAAGTTTGTTTAAAGAATTGTGAAATATTGATTATTGATTTATTGATTTTTTTTTTTTTTTTTTTTTTTTAAACGAATTTTTGCCATTTTCTAAATCCCCATTGGTTTATAATGGGACACATTTCAAAGGGCTATAACTTTAAAACAGTTGAAGATATTGATATAAGTATTATTGGTAATAGATAGAAGTCACATATGGGCTTTCATTTGGTACCATGACCTTTGACCTTGACTGACCTTGAAAGGTCAAACCCAGAATGTAGATTTTGGCTGTCCAGCTAAAAACATGTACAAGCACAAGAGGAAAAGAAACATTTAAAAAATCAGTTCTACAAGAAGTTTTTCTGAAGTCCAAAGTCTAAATTCAACATTAAAGGTGCGGGAGACTTTCATGACCAATTTTTCATCAAATCTGTCAAACCTCAGTCATATCCTCAATATCACAAATCTGTAAGTCTTTCTGTGATTACTCACCTGAATCTCTTGCATCACGGTGAACAATTTCTTAGTACCATCCACCATAAACAAACCATATGTTTACAAACAGAGCCAGGAGGGAACTCAGGCATCTTCGGAATTTTGTCGCGACGTGCATTGTGGGAAACGAAGGTTCGTGCAGCCGCCTGGCAGCGGCAGCTGCTACAGACACAACGCGGAAATGGCAGGAGCTCCCTTCCCTCTATGCATGTTCCTCCAGCGGTTTCCGCATCGTGTTTGTTGCAGCCATATAATATCATATGAATGCGTTGCTGCTGCCGCTGCTAGGCGGCTGCATGAACTTCCGTTTACCACAATGCATGTCGCGACAAAATTCCGAAGATGCCCGAGTTACCTCCTGGCTCTTGATGAAAAATTGGTCACAAAAGTCTCCCGTACCATAACGTGCAAAATGATGAAATACACTAGTATAACCACTGGATTGATGACACAACCTTTGACCTAAGATGATCTTGAGAGGTCAAATGAATGTCATTTCATGTCTTTAAATATTCAGTTGGACCACAGGAACCTTGGTCCTGTTTTTGTGTGTATAATTAGTTCTTCTTCGTCTCCTCTGCTTTTCATTTTGTCTTTGCCTGGATTAACCTTCATAAACTCCTCCCGAGAACTGTTTTCTACTGTTTTAATTTGTGAAAAACTTAGGATGAATACTTAAAAAAATAAGTCTTTGGTTCCTTGCGTACTTTTGGTGCAGTTCGCATAAATGAGTCATGGTGTGAAATGAGGCTGTAGGTTCAGACTCGTTGGATTGCACCGATGTGGGCGTTCACTTCATGAATTGCAGAAAAACACTGATAAGGCTTTTGATATATGAGATGGTCCTGATATGTACCAAAAGCAGGGCCATTTGTGCTGCAAATCTGCAGGAAAAATGTGTCCTATCGGCCCAAATTGCATAATTCCATCATACAGAATGTGTGTGATGCATTATTCATGCCCAGATGGATACATAATTGATGCAGATTTGCTCTCGACTCTCGACTGAGGAAGGTCATTGGAAACAATTGCGGCAGGCGTCGGCACCGGTGGGGGATCGAAACACCGAGTCTGTTTGAGCCAGAAGATGAGAGTCCACATCGGTATTACAGATCAATTTAACACCAGGTTTTGGTTCACACGGCAGGAAAAAGAGAATCTCAACAAACATGTTTTTATTTAGTAGAAGCTCATTTCGAGAGTATATTCAAGATATTTCAGCTGATACTGAACCAGATTTAACCACCAACAAACTAAAATAACACTTCATACCCAGCAGAGGAACATACAGTAATAGTTGACTTCTGACTTCTGTTTTAGTCTTAAACCATTTTCATTGGTTGTTATAATAAAGATAATAAAGTTTTTTTTCCTGTTTTTGAATCCCTTTTTAGTGTTTAACTCAAATCTAAACCAAGACCGATGGTCACAGCTATATAAATATTAGAGACTGATAAGGTGTGAAGGGTCTGTATGAGGTATTTCTACTTTCAAATATCATAAAATGTTCTGAAATTACCCTCTGAGTGTTAATAAAACTGAACAAAACCCCTGAAGTGTGTTAAGAGTCTTGAAACAAGAAGATATTAATCCTAATCCTCTAAACATCGTGGTGTCGTCTGTTAAAACAAGGCGTAACAGACGTATTTAGAGCCTTCAGTTCTGTGTAAATACCTTCACAACAATGTAGAAATGCTCAGAGCCAGAACACCAGCATATCAGCACATAACTGTGGTTTATTTGTTAAAGTAAAAGGTACTGGTTTATATATGACACCAGGTTTTTAACTCTGAAGCACCGGTTGAGTCAGTTTTATTCACGTTTACAAACACACACAAATCTGAGGGTTTATCAGAAAGAAAAAAATGAAGGATTTTGGATGATTTACTGAAATGAAACCTTGGTAAGAAAAGTCCGAATATGATGGAGCTTATAATGAATGAAAGGAAAAGGTTGAAACCACTGCTTTAACACTTTCAGTGCCATGGGCCGATTAAATCGGCTTTACGAAAACAACCTGTAAAGTGCCACGGGCCGATCAGATCGGCTTTGGAGAACACGCCATATTTGTGTACAAACAAACCATCCACCCCCATTTCTTTCTCACATTTCGATGACGTTCTTTCTGTGTCCCCCTTTTGAGACCAAGCAGACGGGAATTTGAGGTTACGCGACCGAATAATATTTTTATATCTTTTTAATGTTTCTTATTCTCCGGTGTTTCATCAGAGGGAGCCCTCCATGCCGGGGGGCGGCTGTGGACTCCGGGGGCTGTGGCGCCTTCTCTCACTGGGGTCCGCTCCTTTCTGGTGGGTGGGGGTCCCAGTTGGCCCTCTCCCACTAGTTAGGATGCGGGGCTGTGTTGCTGGTGCCTGGTCGCCGGGGTCGGCGGCTGCCTCCTGGTGCGGATGGCTCCCTGAGACAGCGCCTCCTAAATTGATGTTTTACTTTTACTTGTACATTTTTGTTCTGGTCTACCCGTGCTCAGTCAGTCTTCTTAAGTATGTGTGAGCTTGTGGGTTTGCATGTATATATGTGTGTGTGCGTGTGCGGGTGGGTGTGGGTGGGGGGCGGTACTGATTTTTAAACTGATATGTAAAGCACTTTGTGCTACAGTTTTTAATGTATGAAAAGTGCTATATAAATAAAGATTATCATTATTATTATTATTATTATTATTATTATTATAAATTATGCAAATTACGATCAATAATGAATCGGCTACGTCCGGTGCGTTTTGACTCTAATCAGCAATCAGTCGGATGTTACCGAGCGGTTTCCTGCAGGATTCTTCAAATATTATATAATATAAAAACGACGCGAAATACTGAAAAACGGCCAAATTCTGTGGCAATTTTAAGGCTTATTAGCCCCTTAACTGTCTGGCACTTAAAGAGTTAATATTTACCAGTGTGTTATATTTTAAAGCTTATCCATTGAATAAATCATTGTAAAAGTGACTAAAACATAAATAACTGCAATAGAGAGAAGTGAGAAGCAGTAGTAAATGTAAACACTCACATACACCTGACTGAAAATGTCAGAATTCCACTAAAATACAAAGTTTGAATGAATGTTTTTGGTAAAATTCACCTGGAGTCACTGAAGCAGCCGACGTCCTCAGTATTAATGCACATTTTACAACAGTTTTCAGTACAAGACCAAAAACACTGTTTCCTCTGGACTGGATTCACAATAATTGATCAGGAATCACCATAATGTTGTCATAATTTGACTGATTCTTCCAAATGGAAAGACCTTTTTCTGCAACTAGAGTCACATAAACAAAACGGATGTTGACGGACTTTACAGCAAGTGAAGAAGAGTTTTCAAAGAAACATGTCGCAGTATGTGCGGACACACCAGGAAACCCAATCATTTTAGAATTTAGTAGGACATAGAGGGATAATAATAATAATAATAATAATAATAAATATATCTGTAAATCAACACCATATTTACGTTCATCACCATGTTTATGGAATGACTTCTTGTGACATCTTGCGATAAGTAAACAAGTCATTGCATTCGTGATTTAATGGAAAAAAAGACTTTACACACTTCTGTTTTTTTCAACATTTAGTAAATATTGGTAAAGTTTTGTGCAAATGTCCAATGGAAAAGTGTCTAAATATGGGCTTTCATTTGGTTCCATGACCTTTGACCTTGGTTGACCTTGAAAGGTCAAACAAATGCCAATTAATGTCTTTAAATATGCCGTTGAACCACAGGAGCCTCTGTCCTGTTTTTATTTTAGTTTTACCATTGTACTAACCTGTAGTCTGTTAAAACCATCTCTTAGTTTATTTTACTGTACTTTAGTCTGGTTTAACCATCTGTAAGTCTGATTTAACCATCAAATCATTTGGTTTTACAATCTTTTAGACTTGGTTTGTCACCTTCTAGCTTCATTTTTAGTATCCTTTAGTTCATTTTATCCACCTTGTAGTTTTACTGTTTTTATCAGTGGTTTTTACCAGTCAGCTTTATTCGCAGTGAGTGACACAGTCTGGATACATAGTGTTGATTCATTGGTGGTTTTGGTCGTTTTGCTAAGTGTTCTGGTACCAGACTGCCCCCTGCTGTTCACAGTCTGGAGTATCAGTACTACACAGGACCAGTTGAAGGAGGTGATTCCTGCTGCCTGTGGAAAGACAAACCCAGAGCTGAACAATAGTCCCATGAAAATTAAACATTTGAAGAATTTTTTCAACTACTTCTCATTTTCCTCTAAATATCCTTTTATCAGTGGAACAACAGCAGTGTCTAGACTTTTGTTCTAATTGTACAAACCATTGTTGAGCAAAATGTGTCCGTTTTTTTGGTTTTTTTTTCTTGATCCAAGACAATATGGTGTTAATATTTTCCTTCTTTGTAGTCGTTCTGCTTTTTCACCGGGACACAGAAAAGCTTGTTTCAGTCCGCTGAGTTTCCATTGAATCCAGGGTGGAGCTGCTTACGTCTCTGTGTTTGGTCAGCACTGAATCATCACTGAGCACTGAGTAAACGCAGCAACAGTCAAACCCAACTGGTGACGAGCTCTGGCTTGTTTTCATCACATCTTTTTTTCTCTGCCTGTCAACTTCCAGTCATTCATGTTGCGTGCCGCTTCTCTAATGCACATACTAACTGTACTGTGACTCTGGAGCTGCAGGGGAGATCTATTTATAGAGCTCCGCTATGCACCCAGCCTCCAGCCTGTAGAAATGCACATATCTGACATGGGCTGCTCATGGCTGGCCTTTATTCTTAGAGGCGTTGTGGAGTCAGGACTAAGAGGCTGTTTATCAGCTCTCATCAGCTATGACACTAATAGGCTTTCACACCAGTAAAATAAGACAGAAAAAACACACTGTGATTCTAAATATCTGACAAAACACACGTTAAACATCCTGTTCAGGCTTTGTTAACCCATTAAGACCCCGTACTAATTTTGTGTCAGTTCCCAAATTAATTTTTTTTCTCTATTTAACTTTGCTTAAATTACTTATCACCATTTATTATAATATTATCCTGTGTATATGGCATTTTTCCCACTGTAAATTATGTATTTTCCCATATTTAACTTCTTATACTTCATTTAGATGGTCATAAAAACTCAGTAAATTCAAAAGTTATTGTATCGAAAGAGAGAAAACTGACTTTTTCAGCAAAGATTTCATCAACTGAACATAACCCCAGTGTGTCCATCCACTGTCATTGATCCAACTCCATGGGTTTTACTGGTGAATCAATGTTATAGAAGATGATGGTGTTTCCACGGTAACTGTGGAGCCTCTGAACGTCTAAATGGGTCATATCTGATGACAATGAAAAGATAAATAACTGTATTTTACACCAATTATTTACGTGTATTGATAGGATTAATGGATCAACAGGGATTAAACAGTTTAGATCAGTAGATGGCTTTGGTTTTTGAGGGTTAACAGAATAAATACAGGGTTCTGGATGGTATGAAATGATGAATTCTCCTCATTTTTCAAGTATTTTGCTCATTTTCTCCTCACTTTAAAATAATTTGTTCACTTTTGTGACATATTTCAAAATTTTTTGGTAATTTTTTTCCTTATTTTTTATGCATTTTGCTCATTTTATTCTCAATTTACATGTTTTTTATATATTTGATCCTATGAATAATTGAGATAAAACAAAATTTTACACCAAATATTGACATGTATTGATAGGATTAGTGGATTTTACATCAGTAGGTGCTTCTGGTCGCTGGTGGATGTTTGGGTCTTTATGGGTTAAATGTGTCCCTGTTACATGTTCATACATTATCACGGTTCTGTATGAAAACCGAGTCAAGGCAGCAGCCTCTAAACCACTTAGGGTTTCAGCTTTTCCTCTTCCATGAGTCACCGTTTCCTTTCACTCTAATGCAGTCCTCAATTATTCATGTGTATCTCCATCAATCTAGGAGTTCCAGCATCGTCACCCTCCGCTCTGTGATTGGACTCAGATCTGCGTCCGGTCTCTGCACCGGGTGACGACCAATCAGACGGCTGTCATGTGACCTGAACCCTGGGCCGGACACGACCGTTTATAACTGAACACAAGTAAAAACGGTGTTAAAATGGTCATATTTAAACCACAAGAGGTGGTCGAAACACTGGAAAATAAATGAAACTCAATTTTTTCTTGAGACGCATTTTGACCCATGTTGAGGCGTTTGAGGGCAGTCATGGATAAACATTTAAAGTTTTTTTTCCCTTTTTTTTTCCCTATAAAGACCCAGTGCTACTTTTTGACAACTTCTGAATTAATTTTTTTTCTTTATTTAACCTTTTTTAAGTGATTTATCACCATGTGTTATAATATTATCCACAATATTTTTCAGTATTTTTCAGTGTAAATCAGGTATTTTTCTATATTTAATTCACTGATCATGTAGATATTAATTAAAGCTCAGAGTAAATTCAGAGGTTATTATATCAAAACAGAGAAAACTGAAGAAAAAGTTACTTTTTTTCAGCGCCCTCGATCCTTAATTGAACATAAACCCAGTGTGTCCATCCACTGTCATTGATCCAACTCCATGGGTTTTACTGGGGAATCAATGTTGTAGAAGATGACAGTGTTTCCACGGTAACTACGGAGCCTATGAATGTTCAAATGGGTAATATCTGATGACTATGAAAAGATGAAGAACTGTATTTTACACCAATTATTGACATGTATTGATAGGATTAATGGATTAACAGGTATTAAACAGTTTAGATCAGTAGATGGTTCTGGTCGATGGTGGATGTTTGGGTCTTTATGGGTTAAATAAAGATTTATTTGTTACGTAATTTTGGACCATTATTACCAAAGAAAAGCTAGAGAAAATACTAAAACACCCAAATAGATCTAAACCATTCTCTTTGTATTTAATTTACATTAATTTGGCTCAGGTTGAGGTGCTACGTCTGTTTCTATGCGTGTAAAAACGTTCTGCACAGGTAAAACAGTTCATGTATATTAGTTTGGGGATAATTTCTTGCATTATTGATGCTGAATCAAAACAGAATATTAGAGGGTGAGCCATTAATGTCTGGTGATGAGTACATTTCTCTCATAACTCAGATATTTTGGATATTTTTCCCTCATTAAACTTCATCTTCTCTCTTCATATTGTATTTATTTCATTAAATGTATGTTCTGAATATTTATGGAGATGTTTTTCCTACATCTCCACTCACATCTCCACTTCCAGCTCAGATTAACTCATTTTCAGTTATTGCACATTTAGGACATTAATTAATAATTACAGACCTTACAAACTTAATTAAATGTAGAAAACTAACAAGACGAGTCGTAATCACTAAAAACAGAACCAACCTTAAGCAGATCAGTCACTTAAAGACTGGAGTTGAAAACTGAACAAGACAAATTCACCTCAGTTTCATGGACATTCAAACTGGAAACGCGTCTTTATGTTAAACATTAATATTTTAACATGGACTCTATACATTTAGTGAAAATTCACCAACATGCTCTCAACTCAGAGTTCTGTTTAAGGATAAAAACCCTGCTTTTTCACAGTGAGGGGTCAGAAAAACCCCAAATCCTCTGCTCTGAATGGAGCTGAATGAAGGTCGACTAAATACTCAGTGTGTTTTCATCTTGATAATTATGGTTTCTTATATTCTACTGGACTGACAGTCTCACACGCTCTGGGATTGAAAGAGTAATTGAACTCATTTAAAGAACGGTTAATTTTACTGTAGAATATGCTTGGTCCTGGTGACACTTTAATCTATACAGACTCGTATTAATGGATGAGCATGAATACAGTGAGTTCTTATGTGACTGGGTTAAATAAGTGGTTGTTTTACATCAGACCGGGGCGTTGTACAGCCCATAGGCCAAATGCGGCCCTATAGCTGACCCTGACTGGCCCGTATGAGGTCAGTGCCAAATTAAAAGTCAGTGCAAGTATATATCATTGTGGATGAAACCAATTCAAAGACACTGGTTTTATTTGGAAGGATCAGCTAAATTAAATGTTTTTCACACATACTTTCCGTACTTGGCATACGGCAAATGAACTGATTGGTTTGTTGTTCAGTTTCAGCCGATGACGATGTCAGCTAACGTCAAAAAAAGAAAGACTGATTTAGAATGGAGAGTTTTTAACAAGACACAGACTTCTGTGTGTTTCTTCACTGAAGTCAGAAGTTTAAAAAAAAAAAACTGAGATATGCAAATGAACAAAGCCGAATGCATTTATTGTTTTTCATGTGGAGCTGGTTTTGTACATTTTGTTTTTGTGAATATTCGTTAAATAGTTGTATTCTGGGCTCCACATTTTCATTGATTCATTGTATTGTTTCATTTACTGTTTTTATACAGATATATATTGAGCAGAACTGCAGGTGGACTGGTCTGACCCTTAACAACTGTCAAAGTTTCTCATGTGGCCCCGTAAGAAAATGAATTACCCACCCCTGTTTTACATGAACTTATTTCAGTCTTCGAACTAGAGACAGACAGGCATTCTCCAATAGTGATAGATAGATAGATAATATTCACCTGCTCAAATGGAAGAATCAGAACAAACTGCACCTATAATCAGCCCCATTTCTACAGTTTAGTTTGATATTCAGCTCCATATTCACTGTTGGATTCTGTTTTTTTGGTCCTGAAGACGTCACCTGTGTCCATCTGTAAGTAACTGATTACTGTGTTCATGATAAGAACAGACTGATATGATGTTCAGTTGAAGAAAAAAAAAAAAAAAAAGACAACCAAAGTCCATCAGTGATAAAAATTTAAACCACTGTGGATCATGTGGATGTCGGGTAAACCAAGGATTTCACACCTTAATCCTTCTCAAACGGAGTAAAATGGAAAAAAATATAAACAAAAATCAATGATATTGAACAGCTCACTCCATTTCAGTTCTAAATTTACACCTGTTCCTTAAATTAAATAAAAACTTGCAACAGGATTATTTTAACATCAGTGTTTCTGTTATAATTTGCATTTTCTTCACTGTTCAACTCTTTTTCACTAGTTTGGACTAAAATGACCTATAACTGAGAATAAAACCCAGAGAAAATAGAGCCTCTGTGTCCATTCACAACTGCTCAGCAAAGCAGTGAACTATCTGTAGTCATGTGACCCTTGAGGGCGGGGTCTAGCTGTGGGGGCGGGTCTTCATTACACAGTCAGGAAGCAGCTTCAGTAGAGTAAAACTGTAAATTAATCAGAATTTTTGAGTATTTAAGAAAAAAACATAAAACTGTTCGCTTGTTTTTACAAAAGCAGCTGTACAAGATGGAAGTTTAATAAATTGTAGAAAACATAAAATTACTAAAAATACACTAACGGTGTATTTTAAGGCAAATGTTTAAGTTAATGCAAACCGTTAAATCGTAAAGTTAAGTACATTTGATTTAAAGCAGTTGTTTTCGTTTAAATATTCACTTTATTCTATTTCAATTTACTATTTATTCTATATTCTGAGTCACTGTATTCTTCCATTTATATCACTTTATATATTGCAATAATCTGTTAATTCTTTACTGCAGTATTTTATTATTTAATTCATTGCTTTCATCTGTCACCAAACCTAATTCCTGGTTCTGTAAAAGTGCTCTTTACCGTATCTGACAGATCTGATCTATTACAGATTTACTGTAACGTCCATATCTTGGGCATTACTCGGATAACGCTCTATTTCTACACTTTTCCTCCAGTGATTCTGCTCACGTATTCAACATCAAACTGCGAAAGCCTTTCTGTTATTTAGCGTCACCCTCGTCAAGAACTGCATGTCACCATAGTGATGTCTGTAACAGATCAATTTATTGTTAACAATCACTGTTTTGGTATAGCGTACGTCAGCAAATGGAGTAAAGAAAACACAGATTAAAATAAGGTTTAGCTAACAATCGCAATAAAAAGAAATAAATAGAAAAGAATCCAATTAAGGTCTATTAATTCCATGTTCATATGAATACATAACATCTACAGTATAAGTTAATAAATTGAAGCTACTGTATAAATACATCACCAGCATGCACAATATTGTATTATGGAGAATATTGGAGCAGTTATCATCTTACACTGAAGAAACAGTTTAATAGGCAAGTGCATCTCTTGACCAATAAGAAACTGAAGACAAAGTAAATCCACAAACCTCAAATCTGCGTTTTTAAGTCTTCCACTGAACATGTGCTTCTGCCGAGTTCACCAATCGAGTCTGTGGTTCTGATTGTTATGAAGATCACTCAGCAGTTAGGGTGGACTCAGCTGTCGTCTAATTATTAGTATCATTATTATTATTATTATAATAATCACCATGTTTTTAGAGCTTCCCCATTAGTGTCACTTCTCTATTTGTGTGAATCAAATCATTCTCTACAAACAGGAGCCAATATAAGTTGTTATAGTAACGACAATACTGACAATAAGAATTAGGTGTCCAAAAACAGTTAATTTATTTAATAAAGCACATCAGCACATGAGAGGGACAAGCTGCACTAAGTTTACTTCATGAATTGGTATTTTAGTTACAGTATGACTGTGTGACTGAGCTGGACACATACCTGACACAAAGCAAACAAAAACATTTTTATGTTATCTTCAATAACAGAGACAACCTGCTGTTCACTCGACGGTCGTAGTGTGGTGCGACTAAAGATGCCACGTCGGTTTTTGAAGTTACACGATGAAGTGTGACGCCTCTAAAACCCCGCCTCCATCTCGGTAAAACCCCTCCGCTCTCACCCGGTCTGTCCTCGAGGCCACGACATTCAAGGTTACTCTAATTTTCTTGTTGCTCAAGCGTCAAACTGGATTTCCGAATGCTCCGCCCCCCTCGTCGAATACAATAAGACAGCTCGGCTTCATTTGCGCGATAAGACCAGTCTCTGCCAGTGTGAAGGTATCGTCACCAATAGTCACACTGAGATGAATGACATACCTCTTGCATCTAAGTGGTATTTTGGCAAATGCTGCAGAGGCTATCGAGGAGGGGGTTTCATTCTTTAATGTTAGGTTTGTTTGTTTTTTTAATCTCAAACTAAATTCCCTCCTGCTTTTTTCACGTTTAATTTGTGGAAAAATAAAGAACAGCAGCCGCGTTAGTACCATCGGCTAGCTAAACGTTCAGCCGAAGATCCACCGGCCCCCCCCCTTTTTTAAAATTTCTAAGAACATTTTTTTTTGTTGTTTTTTTTTTGTCTTTTTTTTACTATTCTTATTATTTTGTCATCATTTGTGAGCGCGCGTGTTGTGTAGTTTTGGCAGAGAATGAGGTTTTGGACTCTAGTTGTTGCCCTCTCCTCCCTCATCATCCTGCTGGTCGCTCGTCCACAGCGTCAAGTTGTCTCGTAGCAGCTGCATGATCAGAGTGGAGTCTTTGTAGGAGTCCTCATTGAGGGTGTCCAGCTCGGCGATGGCGTCGTCGAAGGCGGTCTTGGCCAGGTGGCACGCCTGCTCAGGGGCGTTCTGGATCTCGTAATAGAAGACGGAGTAGTTGAGAGCCAGGCCCAGGCGGATGGGGTGGGTGGGCTGCATGTGCTCCTTGCTGATCTCGTGGGCCTCGTTGTAGGACTTCTCGGACGACTCCACCACCGCGGCTCTCTTCTCACCCGTGGCCACCTCGGCCAGGTAGCGGTAGTAGTCGCCCTTCATCTTCAGGTAGAACACTTTGCTCTCGTGCTGCGTTTCGTTGCAGTTCTTGATCAGGAAGTTGTCGAGGAGGTTGAGCACGTCCTGGCAAACGGCCTCCAGCTCCTTCTCGATCTTTTCCCGGTAGGCCCGGACCATCTCGATCTTCTTCTCGTTGCCATCAGCTGACGTCTTCTGCTCGATGCTGGAGATGACGCGCCAGGATGAACGCCGCGCCCCCACCACGTTCTTATAGGCCACAGAGAGCAGGTTCCTCTCCTCGTTGGATAGTGCTTCATTCAGTTCTGTGACCTGAGGAGATGAGGACAGAACAGGACGACGTTTAGTCACATCATGAACCTCACATTCAACACAACGGACTCGTTCACACTGCAGGTAAATGGGGCTCAAGTCTGACTTTTTATGACGCTGAGCCTGTTCACATGACCATAAAAATCCAATAACTGTTAATAATCACATAACTGTAATCAACTGTGATGCATTTACATGCACCTCAGAAATACAACAATTGAAAACCCTGGTTTCAGTCCATTATTGGATTTCTTTCGGAGGGCTCCGTCTGAACACCACAAATCTGATTTCTTCTACATCAGACCCAGAACACTTTCATATGTGTTCCTAAATCGGCTTCATATCTGATGCTTTACAATAAGCCTGTTTACATCCACACCAATACTCTCATCATTGTCTGATTTGTGGGGTTATTAGATTATTATTGATCATATGAACACCATAATCTGATCTGTTTTGTCAGATAACAGCAATAATCTGACTGAGAAATCAGATTACCATCTGGATTTGTCCGCAGTACTCCCGTGTCCTCCTGCATGTATACAGGTTAATCTGATTTATTTAGTTCTGTTACATCTGAACATGTGGAAGAACCATTAAAATTGTAGAAAATTTTAATTACAAAATAAATTTGTCGATAACAGGAAGTTTGATTGTATCATCACTAGTCTTAAAGTAAAACCGAACAAAAATTGAGTAAAATATTTTAAAAAATGAACAAAATCAAACAAAAGTTGAATAACACAATGAAAATATGAACAAAAGTAAACAACGTGAGTTGACGGCAATAACAGGAAGTCTGATTTTATGCCACTACGTACGTACAAACTCTGTAAAAAAAAAACAACCAAAAAAACAAACAAACCCTGGGTTTATTTCAATTATTTGATTACTAACAGTTATTGGATTTTTATGGTTCTGTAACCAGGCTCAATGTGACTTCAGTCTGAGCGCTCATGTCACATTTCATCTGATTTTTACATCACTGAAATGTGACGGAACCCAGAAAGATCCATATTTACTTGATAAACACAGTGTGATGGATGTGATGTCACTTCAGGACGTAGACTGTCCACACAAGTCTGATGGCATCACATTTACATCAGAATGACAACAATCATGGAAAAAGTCAGATTTCGGTAAAAACAAAAAACAAACAAAAAAAAACCTGAACTGAGCATTAACCCCTGTAGTGTGAACGTAGCCTTAGAGCGTTGGATGTTAATTATGATAAAAACACATGAGCACTGGTGAAAACACACATAAAAACCTGCATTGTAGACATGAAATCAGCTCATCTCACAACATCCTGCTTTAAAATCCACCTGTTCCTTAACACACTGATGACAAAGCAGAGTTTAAGATGCATCTCTGTTGTAAAATGTGAATAAAAACAGCTCTAATCAGAAGTGTAGTTCTGTTCTGAAGCACCAGATTTACACAGGACCAGAAGTTTTACCTCTACACCACTGCTTTAGTCACTTAATGTGTTTGTTGCTTTTAATCTGAAATCACATATTTAAAAAATACCCACAGTGACACAACACCACATTCTGCAGGATTGTGTTAAAAAGTCTTCACGGCTTCAGTTTCACATGGAAAAAGTGTAAAAAATATTCTGACAATAACAAACTAACCCTGATTTGACCCCTGATTGATGTTAATAGATGCACACTTAAGTTAATTTACAACAATACAACATGAAAACCAAGACAAACAAACATAAAACATCATGTGAGCGTTGATCAGTTTCGGAATTAACACATTTACAGCACAGGAGTTTTACTGTTCATTATGCTGACTGATTTTGGATTATTGATTTATCGTTCAACTATAAAAATATCCAATGTCTGTGTCTCAAGTGTTGAGTGGAAAAAAAAACTAAAGCAAAAGTTTATTTTTGACTGATTGATATCGGGTTGAACTTTTCCTCAAACTCCATTCATTTACACAGTTCATGATGTTCACACGTTTTAAAAACCTCTATTTTTTTCTGGTTCTCACTCTGAACATTAGTTTTTTCATTCATTCATAAATAGTCAAAGCCGGAAAACCGATCTGATTAGAATCCGGACTCCACCCGAGGCTCCGGACTCTGCACCCGGCAGATGAAGCCATGCCCCCAGCTGTGGCATCAGCCTCTGAGGCCACTCCTGATTGGTGGCGGTTGACTGTGAAAGCTGGTTTTGTTTAGTTTTGACAGGCCTGTGTCTGAGGGTTTAATCCTTTTTACCCACTAGGGCTGAGAGGCAGAGCTTTAGGCCTGTTGTTAACCTACTGTTTCAGAGCAAAGGATTGTGGTCCATGAACGGGCCCCTGACCAATCACAGGACACCGCTGTACAGAGCAACTCCCAGATGGAAAACCACGCTCTGGGTTGAACTACGGAGGTGCAATTTATTCTGAACTTTAAAGGTCCAGATAGAAGAGTAAAGGTCGTTTTAATGCAGACGTAGAAGAGAAGACTGAGATTTTTACATAAAAAGGAAGTGAGAGTTTGGTCAGTGGATGTGTTGGTAATTGGATTTTCTTTTTAGAAACAAAAGAAATATTAGTGGTTAATTTGACTTTTGCTTTAAAATAGAAGAATTAAAATTGAATTTCTAGGCGTTTTTCTTTTTCAGTGTCAAAACAGATAAAGCAAATTTAAAAAACTGATTTTTGTTTTCTCTTTGTAATAAATAAAGTTACTACCTGACAGAAATGGAAAAAACAAACAAAAAATGCCTGGTTCTGAGTCCGGATGTTGTCATTTTCAAGGACATAGCGCTAATGCCTCGGTCACAAAGATTCCTATGAACGATGGGTTTGTATGAAATCTGGACATCGCAGACATACTCCCTCCAGGAATGTCCACGAACTCCAGATTTTGTATGAACTGGAAGATTCGTACAAACCTATCATTTGTAAGAATCTTTGTGACCGAGGCATTAGCGCTTTTTCCTTCAAAATGACATTATCTGGTCTCAGAAAATTTAAAAACAGGCGTTTATGATCCGTTTTTTCCATTTCTGTCAGGCAGTAACTTTCTTTTTTGTTATTAGAAAGACAAAAATTTGGTTAACATGTTTTGACACTGAAAAAGAAAAATGCCTTGAAATTAAATTTTAATTCTTCTATTTTTAAATGAAAATCAATTAACCACTAGTGGTTTTTTTTTTGTTTTTTTTTTTGGTTTCTGAAAAGAAAAT